>NC_060195.1:7628959-7743959 GCF_021184085.1 Oncorhynchus gorbuscha | reverse complement strand
AGTCACGAGACATGTCTCCTGGTTCACAGTCACTAGACATGTCTCCTGGTTCACAGTCACTAGACATGTCTCCTGGTTGACAGTCACTAGACATGTCTCCTGGGTCACAGTCACTAGACATGTCTCCTGGGTCACAGTCACTAGACTTGTCTCCTGGGTCACAGTCACTAGACATGTCTCCTGGGTCACAGTCACGAGACATGTCTCCTGGTTGACAGTCACTAGACATGTCTCCTGGTTCACAGTCACTAGACATGTCTCCTGGTTGACAGTCACTAGACATGTCTCCTGGTTGACAGTCACTAGACATGTCTCCTGGGTCACAGTCACGAGACATGTCTCCTGGGTCACAGTCACTAGACATGTCTCCTGGGTCACAGTCACTAGACTTGTCTCCTGGGTCACAGTCACTAGACATGTCTCCTGGGTCACAGTCACTAGACATGTCTCCTGGGTCACAGTCACTAGACATGTCTCCTGGGTCACAGTCACGAGACATGTCTCCTGGTTCACAGTCACTAGACATGTCTCCTGGTTCACAGTCACTAGACATGTCTCCTGGTTGACAGTCACTAGACATGTCTCCTGGGTCACAGTCACTAGACATGTCTCCTGGGTCACAGTCACTAGACTTGTCTCCTGGGTCACAGTCACTAGACATGTCTCCTGGGTCACAGTCACGAGACATGTCTCCTGGTTGACAGTCACTAGACATGTCTCCTGGTTCACAGTCACTAGACATGTCTCCTGGTTGACAGTCACTAGACATGTCTCCTGGTTGACAGTCACTAGACATGTCTCCTGGGTCACAGTCACGAGACATGTCTCCTGGGTCACAGTCACTAGACATGTCTCCTGGGTCACAGTCACTAGACTTGTCTCCTGGGTCACAGTCACTAGACATGTCTCCTGGGTCACAGTCACTAGACTTGTCTCCTGGGTACAGTCACTAGACATGTCTCCTGGGTCACAGTCACGAGACATGTCTCCTGGGTCACAGTCACTAGACATGTCTCCTGGGTCACAGTCACTAGACTTGTCTCCTGGGTCACAGTCACTAGACATGTCTCCTGGGTCACAGTCACTAGACATGTCTCCTGGGTCACAGTCACTAGACTTGTCTCCTGGGTCACAGTCACTAGACTTGTCTCCTGGGTCACAGTCACTAGACATGTCTCCTGGGTCACAGTCACGAGACATGTCTCCTGGTTGACAGTTACAGACCAGTATCCCTACTATCTTTTCTCTCCAAAACTCTTGAACGTGCCGTCCTTGGCCAGCTCTCCCGCTATCTCTCTCTGAATGACCTTCTTGATCCAAATCAGTCAGGCTTCAAGTCTAGTCATTCAACTGAGACTGCTCTCCTCTGTATCACGGAGGCGCTGCGCACTGCTAAAGCTAACTCTCTCTCCTCTGCTCTCATCCTTCTAGATCTATCGGCTGCCTTCGATACTGTGAACAATCAGATCCTCCTCTCCACCCTCTCCGAGTTGGGCATCTCCGGCGCGGCCCACGCTTGGATTGCGTCCTACCTGACAGGTCGCTCCTACCAGGTGGCGTGGCGAGAATCTGTCTCCTCACCACGCGCTCTCACCACTGGTGTCCCCCAGGGCTCTGTGCTAGGCCCTGTCCTATTCTCGCTATACACCAAGTCACTTGGCTCTGTCATAACCTCACATGGTCTCTCCTATCATTGCTATGCAGACGACACACAACTAATCTTCTCCTTTCCCCCTTCTGATGACCAGGTGGCGAATCGCATCTCTGCATGTCTGGCAGACATATCAGTGTGGATGACGGATCACCACCTCAAGCTGAACCTCGGCAAGACGGAGCTGCTCTTCCTCCCGGGGAAGGACTGCCCGTTCCATGATCTCGCCATCACGGTTGACAACTCCATTGTGTCCTCCTCCCAGAGCGCTAAGAACCTTGGTGTGATCCTGGACAACACCCTGTCGTTCTCAACCAACATCAAGGCGGTGGCCCGTTCCTGTAGGTTCATGCTCTACAACATCCGCAGAGTACGACCCTGCCTCACACAGGAAGCGGCGCAGGTCCTAATCCAGGCACTTGTCATCTCCCGTCTGGATTACTGCAACTCGCTGTTGGCTGGGCTCCCTGCCTGTGCCATTAAACCCCTTCAACTCATCCAGAACGCCGCAGCCCGTCTGGTGTTCAACCTTCCCAAGTTCTCTCACGTCACCCCTCTCCTCCGTTCTCTCCACCTCTTTAAGGAATACCTAGGATAGGATAAGTATCCCCCCCCCCCTTTAAGATTTAGATGCACTATTGTAAAGTGACTGTTCCACTGGATCTCATAAGGTGAATGCACCAATTTGTAAGTCGCTCTGGATAAGAGCGTCTGCTAAATGACTTAAATGTAAATGTAAATGTAACTAGACATGTCTCCTGGTTCACAGTCACTAGACATGTCTCCTGGTTGACAGTCACTAGACATGTCTCCTGGGTCACAGTCACTAGACATGTCTCCGGGGTCACAGTCACTAGACATGTCTCCTGGGTCACAGTCACTAGACTTGTCTCCTGGGTCACAGTCACTAGACATGTCTCCTGGGTCACAGTCACTAGACATGTCTCCTGGTTGACAGTCACTAGACATGTCTCCTGGTTGACAGTCACTAGACATGTCTCCTGGTTGACAGTCACTAGACATGTCTCCTGGGTCACAGTCACTAGACATGTCTCCTGGGTCACAGTCACTAGACATGTCTCCTGGTTGACAGTCACTAGACATGTCTCCTGGGTCACAGTCACAAGACATGTCTCCTGGGTCACAGTCACGAGACATGTCTCCTGGGTCACAGTCACGAGACTTGTCTCCTGGGTCACAGTCACTAGACATGTCTCCTGGTTGACAGTCTCTAGACATGTCTCCTGGGTCACAGTCACTAGACATGTCTCCTGGTTGACAGTCACTAGACATGTCTCCTGGGTCACAGTCACTAGACATGTCTCCTGGGTCACAGTCACTAGACATGTCTCCTGGGTCACAGTCACTAGACATGTCTCCTGGGTCACAGTCACTAGACATGTCTCCTGGGTCACAGTCACTAGACATGTCTCCTGGTTGACAGTCACTAGACATGTCTCCTGGTTGACAGTCACTAGACATGTCTCCTGGGTCACAGTCACTAGACATGTCTCCTGGGTCATATTAACCACTAGACATGTCTCCTGGGTCATATTAACCAGAAGACACTTACCAAGACACTTACCAAGACACTTACCAAGACACTTACCCTGACACTTACCCTGACACTTACCCTGACACTTACCCAGACACTTACCAAGACACTTCCCCTGACACTTACCAAGACACTTACCCTGACACTTACCAAGACACTTACCCTGACACTTACCCTGACACATACCCAGACACTTACCCAGACACTTACCCTGACACTTACCCTGACACTTCCCCAGACTCTTACCCTGACACTTACCCTGACACTTACCCTGACACTTACCCTGACACTTACCCAGACACTTCCCCTGACACTTACCCTGACACTTACCCAGACACTTACCCTGACACTTCCCCAGACACTTACCCTGACACTTACCAAGACACTTACCATTTACATTTACATTTAAGTCATTTAGCAGACGTTCTTATCCAGAGCGACTTACCCTGACACTTACCCAGACACTTACCCAGACACTTACCCAGACACTTCCCCTGACACTTACCAAGACACTTACCCTGACACTTACCCAGACACTTACCCAGACACTTACCAAGACACTTACCCAGACACTTACCAAGACACTTCCCCTGACACTTACCAAGACACTTACCCTGACACTTACCCAGACACTTACCCAGACACTTACCAAGACACTTACCCAGACACTTACCAAGACACTTCCCCTGACACTTACCAAGACACTTACCCTGACACTTACCCAGACACTTACCCAGACACTTACCAAGACACTTACCCAGACACTTACCAAGACACTTCCCCAGACACTTACCAAGACACTTACCCTGACACTTACCTTGACACTTACCAAGACACTTCCCCAGACACTTACCAAGACACTTCCCCAGACACTTACCTTGACACTTACCTTGACACTTACCCAGAAACTTACCCTGACACTTACCCAGACACTTACCCAGACACTTACCAAGACACTTACCCAGACACTTACCCAGACACTTACCCAGACACTGAGAGCAGATGTGGAAACAGTGAGAGCAGATGCAGAATATTATAGAAAAGGCATGCTCAGATTGCCTGACCAGCCCAGTCCACCGTGAGGCGAGGCAAGCCTGAGTCTGTCACCTTGTGAAAGGTGCAGAGACTAGAATTCAGGCAGTAAAAATAAGAAGTGACAGAATATTGATTTGCTTATCTCTGCTGTGCAGACACACAGAAGTGAAGGGCGAGTGGGGGTTGGTTATCAGGCTTCAGCGTCTGATAGAGGAGACAGTGAAGAAAAAACAGATTCTTCAGCCGATTGGTTCGCTTCAATTTTTGTTCCACTTTCTTCTGGTGCATTACAGTAAGAGCTGTGGCACTTTTACAGTAAAGGAAAAGTAGTGAGCTTTTGGGATGTTGATAGGATTATTCACGGCCAAATACATAGCTAAAAGAAGGTTGGTTATTATCCGTAATGGTTATTGGTGGATGATTCATCAATATCCTGGCTGTGTAATTGGGTAAATTAATAATGTGGAGTTGGCACAGTAACCGACAGCTGATGTCCTTAATTTAATTTGAGAACCAATCAACACAGCCCATTATCAGCCTGAAAATGTCATATTGGCACGTTCTTTGCAAAAAAAAGGTAAAATGTCTCAGTAGCTGATATTTTCTCATAACACATTGATTGCAGTCAATGGGAAAAGATGTGTGTCACAGGGTTGATGCCTAAGTGAATACATTGCATTCAATAGAGGAAGGTCAGGATCACAATTTGGACGCATAGAGTAAGTAATCACAGACATGACACCCTTCTATCTTTCCCCCTCCCTAACTTGCCTAGTTAAATAAAGATAAAATAAATACAATATTTAACCAGGAGTCAATATGAAGATAGGGTTAGGGTTACTTTTAAGGTGGAGCTGGGAGTGGACTTAAAGCTAGGTTAACCTTAAGACATAACCCTATCCTTAATCCAACTAACAATTCATTCATTGTCCCCTCCCCCCACTACATAGCAGCAAAGTAGGCCTCACTTGAAGCTAACTTGAAGTTAATGTGCTTTTGATTGACATCGGCAGAACTGTTGAGGAAAGGTATTAAATTCATGCATGGAATCGTTCAACAGACACTTTCGATCAACACAAGCCTACATCTGACGATGTGAAATGAACTAATCTCACATAGCCATGAAGCCCCCCGTTGACTGCGATTGAGCTAGCTAACCGTCTCGCGCACAGCCAACAGTGGTGGGTGACCTTATAGGGAGGGATGCCTTGTGTTGAGGTTCAGCTTCCTGTGGCATTAGGAACTGTCTTAATTCATCCTCAACATGGTGCTTCGATATCTCCCTGCAGTTACACAAAAACTCGGTCTTCCATTCTCGGTAGAGGTATGTCAAATCTTAACATAAAGACTTGAAACTCAGGGCATTGTTAGTGTCCCCAGGAGTCTTTACATTGAATTTCAACTTCCAGCAATGAGAGAGAGGAGGTAGAGTCAGAGAAATAGGGAGGAGAGAGAATGCAGGAGGAGAAGAGAGAGAAAAGGGGAGAGTGACAGAGGGAGGAGAGAGAGAGGTAGAGGGTGAAGGAGGTAGAGGGTAAAGGAGAAATGGAAGAGAGAGGAGTGAGAGATGAGAGGAGTGGGAGGGAGGGAAAGGAGGAGGGAGAGAGAATGGAGGGGGAGAAGAGAGAGAGAGAGAGAGAGAGTGAGGGTGAAGGAGGGAGAGTCAACAGACAGACAAGTGTGAGAGAATGAAGAGAGAGGAGGGAGAGAGAAGGGAATGAGTGAAGGAAGAGGAGAGAGGGATAGGGTGAAGAAGGGGCAGGGAAATAGAGGAGGGAGACAGGAGGGGGAGAGAGGAGGGAGAGAGGAGGGGGAAGAGGAGGGTGAGAGGAGGGGGAAGAGGAGGGAGAGAGGAGGGGGAGAGAGGTGGGTGGAGAGAGGAGTGAGTGAGGCATAGGGTGAAGAAGGGGCAGGGAAATAGAGGAGGGAGAGAGGAGGGGGAGAGAGGAGGGGGAGAGAGGAGAGAGAAAGGAGGGGGAGAGAGGAGGGAGAGAGGGGGGAGAGGGAGGGAGAGAGGAGGGGGAGAGAGGAGGGAGAGAGGAGGGAGAGAGGGGGGGAGATAGGAGGGAGAGAGGAGGGGAGAGAGGAGGGCGGGAGAGAGGAAGGGGGACTGAAGGAAGGAGAGAGTGTGAAGAAGGGGTGGGGAGGGAGAGAGAGGAGGGAGAGAGGAGGGGGAGAGAGGAGGGAGAGAGGAGGGAGGGAGAGAGGGGAGGGTGTGAAGAAGGGGTGGGGAGGGAGGGAGAGAGAGGAGGGAGAGAGGAGGAAGAGAGAGATAATGGGGGAGTGAAGGAAGGAGAGAGAGAGAGAGATGAGAAAAAACGTCAGTCCTGTGTCATCTTTTCCCATTGACTGAACTGCATTGAGAAAAACATCAAGAACTGTGAAATTTGACCTTTTTTGCAAAAACATGGATGACGGATCTCGTACTGTTGACTTGAAAATTATAGTTGATCATTTTTAACATCCTTTTGATAAAGCAGAAAATCCATCTATGAAATCAGATGACAAAAAATGGAACTGGTCAATATTTCTTTCACAGGATTGTGTCCTGGATTCATTGCGTCCTCCTTCCTTGATGTTGATTTAAAAGGAAAATGATATCTCCTTGGATTCACCCCGGGTTTGACAGACAATACGATGTCAGTTGAACCCCTCTTCCTTGGCACTCACTTGTCATAATAAAGTTATTATTTTCGGAGATGTTTGGAATAACAGATCCTCTCTTAGTCGACATGTCAGGTTATTAACTGACAAGAGGTTGGCTTTCCTTTTACAACAACACAATGACGGAAAGTGCATGAATTACAGCAAAGTGCTATTTGCTGGGGAAGACACAGTGATGGGGGGGCAAGACATAATAAAGATGCAGGGCCTTGCGAAAGTATTGGGAAAAAATTTCAGTCTCTCGATGTGCAAAACTGATAGAGACATACCCCAAGCGACTTACAGCTGCAATCGCAGCAAAAGGTGGCGCTACAAAGTATTAACTTAAAAGGTGGCTGAATAATTCTGCACGCCCAATTTTTCAGTGTTTGATTTGTTAAAAAAGTTTGAAATATCCAATAAATGTCGTTCCACTTCATGATTGTGTCCCACTTGTTGTTGATTCTTCACAAAAAAATACAGTTTTATATCTTTATGTTTGAAGCCTGAAATTTGGCAAAAGGTCACAAAGTTCAAGGGGGCTGAATACTTTCACAAGGCACTGTATGTATTCAGAAAATCTATCCCAGTAATTTCCTCTAGAAAAATTATGACCGAATTGAAGAATAGCCTATGAATCTAATGAAAAATAAAATTGAACTTCAAGCATGTTTGTTTCTTTGAACCTAATCTGATAGTGTATTTACGTATTTATTTAAGTTCCACTACTGTAAATTCCCACCGCTACTGTAATTTCAAACTGCCTAATTTTTACATGCGTAACAATTATGTTTTAGAATTGTTTTTTTAAAGGAACGTGATAAAAGAAAATCCTGTACGAATTCTAACTCACAGTCAACACACAGTCAACATACAGTTAACATACAGTTAACATACAGTTAACATACAGTCAACACACTGTCAACATACAGTCAACACATAGGTAACATACAGTTAACACACAGTTAACACACAGGTAACATACAGTCAACATACAGTTAACATACAGTCAACACACAGTCAACATACAGTTAACATACAGTCAACATACAGTTAACATACAGTCAACATACAGTTAACATACAGTCAACACACTGTCAACAAACAGTTAACATACAGTCAACATACAGTCAACACACAGTTAACATACAGTCAACATACAGTCAACACACAGTCAACACACAGTCAACACACAGTTAACACACAGTTAACATACAGTCAACACACAGGTAACATACAGTCAACATACAGTTAACATACAGTCAACACACTGTCAACAAACAGTTAACATACAGTCAACATACAGTCAACATACAGTTAACATACAGTCAACACACAGGTAACATACAGTCAACATACAGTTAACATACAGTCAACACACTGTCAACAAACAGTTAACATACAGTCAACATACAGTCAACACACAATCAACACACAGTCAACACACAGTTAACATACAGTCAACACACAGGTAACATACAGTCAACATACAGTTAACACACAGTCAACATACAGTCAACACATAGGTAACATACAGTTAACATACAGTCAACACACAGGTAACATACAGTCAACATACAGTCAACATACAGTCAACACACAGGTAACATACAGTCAACACATAGGTAACATACAGTCAACATACAGTCAACATACAGTCCACATACAGTCAAAATAAAGTCAACATACAGTCAACACACAGTTAACATACAGTCAACACACAGTTAACATACAGTCAACACACAGTCAACATACAGTTAACATACAGTCAACATACAGTCAACACACAGTTAACATACAGTCTAACAGAGTCTAACACACAGTTCATGTTATCATCTCTTTACCTTACATATATTTAATTTGGAAAATCAAGTGTTGTAGGTATGATATACAAAATGGAAGATTATTAAAGCGTCACGTTTTGAAATTCTTCGGAAATGTGCAATAACTTCAGATTCGACATATAGTTAGTAAGTTTATAAAACACGTTAAATGGTAATAAAACTGTAAAACTGTAAAACTTTTGACTTTCCTATTGGTACATTTACATTACATTTACATTACATTTAAGTCATTTAGCAGACGCTCTTATCCAGAGCGACTTACAAATTGGTGCATTCACCTTATGAAGTCAGTAGTCAGTAGTTGTTGTATTGAACTCAGTTGAACTCTGCAGTTGTTCCCCATAGCAGACCGTGTCTGGGTGACGATCTCCAGTATTATGAACTACAGTGATAACACGGACAATGACAGAACAATGACACTGGTCCGATATAAGATATTGCCAAGTCAGTAACAGAATGCTACTCTGATTGACAGCTACACAGTATGTATGTCTGACTGTGTAGCTGTCAATCAGAGTAGCATTCTGTTATTGACTTGGCAATATCTTATATCGGACCAGTATTCATACCCCTGACCTCTCCCACATTTTGTTGTGTTACAGCCTGAATTCAAAATTCATGGAATATATATATATATATATATATATATATATATATATATATATATATATATATATATATATATATATATATATATATATATATATATATATTCCTTCTAAGACACCATCGTTTGCCTTCGTTTGATGACAGTTTTGCACACTCTTGGCATTCTCTCAACCAGGTTCACGAGGTAGTCACCTGGATTGCATTTCAATTAACACGTGTGCCTTGTGGAATTTCTTTCCTTCTAAATGTGTTTGAGACAATCAATTATGTTGTCACCAGGTAGGGCTGGCATACAGAAGCTAGCCCTATTTGGCAAAATGCCAAGTCCGTATTATTGCAAGAGCAGCTCAAATAAGCAAAGATAAATTACAGTCCATCATTACTTTAAGACAAGATGGTCAGTCAATCCGGAACGTTTCAAGAACTTTGAAAGTTTCTTCAAGTGCAGCTGCAAAAACCATCAAGAGCTATGAAACTGGCTCTCATGAGGACCGCCACAGGAAAGGAAGGCCCAGTTACCTCTGCTGCAGAGGATAAGTCCATTAGAGTTAACTGCACCCCAGATTGTAGCCCAAAGAAATGCTTCACAGAGTTCAATTAACAGACACATCTGAACATCAACTGAGGAGACTGCGTCAATCAGGCCTTCATGATCGAATTGCTGCATAGAAACCCCTACTAAAGGGCACACATAAGAAGAAGAGACTTCCTTGCCAAGAAACACAAGCAATGGACATTAGACCGGTGTCCTTTCCAACCACTGTGTCATTGTGAGATGCAGAGTAGGTGAACAGATGATAACCGCATGTGTGGTTCCCACTGTGAAGCATGGAGGAGGAGGTGTGATGGTGTGGGTGTGCTTTGCTGGTGACACTGATTTATTTAGAATTCAAGACACACTTAACCAGCAATGGCTACCACATCATTCTGTAGCGATACGCCGTCACTTATGCTTTGCGCTTAGTGGGACTATCGTTTGTAGAAAATAGTAAAGAAAAAAAAAACTTGAATGAATAGGTGTCCAAACGTTTGACTGATGCTGTGAGTATTCACACACCTCTGCTATGACACTCCAACTTGAGTTTAAGTGCATCCAATTTACTTTGATAATCCTTGAGAGGTCATTCAAACTTGGAGTCCACCTGTGGCATATTAAATAGTTTGAACACAATCTAAAAAAGAGACACACATGTCTATGTATGTAAGGTCCCACAGGGTGACAGTGTATGTCAGAGCAGAAACCAAGCCATGAAGTCCAAGGACCTGTCTGTAGATCTCTGAGATAGAGTTGTGATGATGCATATATCTGGGGATGGGTATAAAACAATTTGTAGATTGTTGAAAAGTTTCCAAGAGCAAAGACGTCTCTATCATCAGGAAATGGAAAACATATGGAACTGCAGATACTCTGGCCGTCTGACTAAACTTGGGCAAGGAGGAGTTTGGTCAGGGAGGTGACCAAGAACCAAATGACCACTCTGACAGAATTACAGAGTTCCATGGCTGAAAGGAGAGAACCTGCCAGAAAGACAAAAGTCTCTAAAGCACTTCACCAATCTGTGCTTTATGTGAGAGTGGCCAGATGGAAGCCCCTCCTGAGAAAAAGTCACATGACAGCATGCCTGGAGTCTGCCAAAAGGCACCTAAAAGACTCTGAGAGCACAAGGCAAAATATAATGTGGTCTGATGAGACGAAGACGTAACTCCTTGGCCTGAATACAAAGTGCTATGTCTGGAGAAAAAAGTGCACAGCTCATCACCCATCGAACACCATCCCTACCGTGAAGCACAGTGGGGCCAGCATCATGCTATTGGGATGCTTTTCAGCGGCAGGGACTGGGAGACTTGTAAGGATAGAAGAGACAATGAATGGAGCCAATTACTGCCAAATCCTTGATGAGAAAACCTACTTCAGAGTGTTAACAACCTTCGACTGGGGCAGCGATTTACTACATTCCAACATGGCAATGACCCCAAGCATTCAGCCAAAGCAACACTGGAATGGCTTCAGAACAAGTCCTTGAGTGGCCCAGCCAAAGCCCAGACTTGAATCGCATTAAAAATACTTGAAGATTGCTGTTCACCGCCATTCCCCATCTAACCTAACAAAGCTTAAGAAAATCTGTAAGGAAGAATGGGATAAAATCCACAAATCCAGAAGTGTAAAGCTGATACAGACATACCCAAGACGACTCAAAGCTGTACATTTGACTCAGGGGAGTAAATACTTATGGAAATGAGATATTTCCATATTTAATACATTTGCAAAAAAAAATCTGAAAAACATGGTTTCACTTTGGTAATTATGGGGTATTGTATGTAGATGGGTGAGAAGAAAAAGAAATTGAATCCTTTTTTAATTTTGGCTATAACAAATCCAAAAATATGGAATAAGTCAAGGGCCATGAGTTATTTCTGAAGTCACTGTACAGCTTTTCCATACTCCCAACAGTGCTGTTACATGACTGATAATTAAGGATCTTCACTAGTGAAAGGGAAGGTGAAGGAGTGAGAAAGATCAAGGACAGATAGAAAGACAGACAACTGACACTCCGTCTGCAAAGTTCACATTCGTATAAGGTCAACCTTGAAACCTTTGTCGTTGAGGCAATAAGAGTTGTCAACTTATTTAAGAAAAAAAACCATTCTAAATTAAATCCCTCAACTAACTCTGGTAATTGAAAGAACTCAAGAACATGTGGGAAAACAACCCCCCAACCCCCCCCCCCACCCCCCACCCCTAGAAAAAAAAGAAAGAAAGACAGGAAGAAGGAAAACGTCTGATTAAATTGTCGTCTTATATTTAACTTGCTGCTAATATTTCAATTAGAGAGACTGGAGGCAGCGACACTGCAGGGTTAAAATAGAACAGGGGAGAATTAGTCCCACTGATTAATAGCAGGGAAATGAAGACTTTCTTCACTTCCTCTCTTCTGCTCACACGAGACACTCTTCATCCCTGCGGCTCTGTTCGTCACTGACACTCACCCTCATATTCAATAAAAAATAAAAAAAGCCTTTATCAACGTTCTATTCGCTTACATTGTACAGAATATTTGGAAGTGCAGACTCCACAGCTTTCCTTGTGTGTGAGAGTGTTGAATAGTTAGTCCTCTGTAAGGAACACGTCTACAAATTAGAACACGCTAGCTTCTAAAAGCGAGAGAGAGAGAGATTTTGACAAAAAGCACATTTGAGACTTCCTTTCCCCTCCTCTGCCCTTTCCCATTACCATAAACCCACTCACTCATGATAACCATTAATGTAGAGTCTTATTAAAAACCTATCAATACACATGCTGCCACGCCACTAATGGCTAGGAATTCCTCTCAGTTAAATCTCGACGTTGGTCTTCCAGTCAGGACTAATGAGATCCATCCCTCAGCATCTTTTTGGGCTAAATCACCTTTATTTGTATCTGCCTACTCCTAGCTGCTGGTCATTTATACAAGTGTGGTGCTATGGGAGATTAATTGTGCCTCTGGAGCCTGGGGGGCTGAGCAGTGGCTGGCTTCTGGCTGGTTGCTGGCTGTCTGCTGGCTGTCTGCTGGCTGGTTGCTGGCTGTCTGCTGGCTGTCTGTGGCTGGCTGTGGCTGGTTGCTGGCTGGTTGCTGGCTGTCTGCTGGCTGGTTGCTGGCTGTCTGCTGGCTGGTTGCTGGCTGTCTGCTGGCTGGCTGTGGCTGGCTGTGGCTGTCTGCTGGCTGTCTGCTGGCTGTCTGCTGGCTGGTTGTGGCTGGTTGCTGGCTGTCTGCTGGCTGTCTGCTGGCTGGTTGTGGCTGGTTGCTGGCTGTCTGCTGGCTGGTTGCTGGCTGTCTGCTGGCTGTCTGCTGGCTGGTTGTGGCTGGTTGCTGGCTGTCTGCTGGCTGGTTGCTGGCTGTCTGCTGGCTGTCTGCTGGCTGGTTGCTGGCTGGTTGCTGGCTGTCTGCTGGCTGGTTGCTGGCTGTCTGCCGGCTGTCTGCTGGCTGTCTGCTGGCTGGTTTCTGGCTGTCTGTGGCTGGCTGTGGCTGGTTGCTGGCTGCGGCTGGCTGTGGCTGGCTGCTGGCTGGTTGCCGGCTGTCTGCTGGCTGTGGTTTGCTTGTTGCTGGCTGGTTGCTGGCTGGTTGTTGGCTGGTTGCTGGCTGTGGCTGGCTTCTGGCTGTCTGCTGGCTGGTTGCTGGCTGGCTGCTGGCTGGATGCTGGCTGGTTGCTGGCTGCGCTTTCCTTGCATCCCTCTCTCTCTGGGTGATTCAGGTTTAGGGAACCATAGGGAGTCGTTAATTGTTCTTGGTCAGGGCTCGGGCAATAAAAAGGTCTGCCGCTGTCGCTGATGAGGCATCGCTGTCTAGAAGTTGATCTTTAATGCCAAGTCACAGAGAGGGCAGGGTGGGTTGTGAAGCTGCAGCTAGCCGAGCTCTTCACGGGGTGGGGGGGATTACTCTCTAACTCAGAGGAGGAAAGGAATATTGCTCTATCAGTGTTTTACAGCTCCAGGTCTTCCCTCGACGTGAAAAATGTGTGGGGTGTATTTACACTGTCATTTACTGTCCACCGAGTCAGAGGCTGAGTCCTAAATTACACAATAGTCCATATATATTACACTATTGTAACCAGATCCCACTGGTACAAAGTAGTGAAGGAAATACTGTCCCACCGGAGAGGCAGACAGAGTAAAACCTCTATATAGTTTGGCAGTCGTGAGGGAGTTTAATAAACCATAAAGGGCAACAATGATCCTAATAAAACTAAGATACTTTAAGTAGTGGTACTGATGCTACCTCCCTATATATCTCTTTGGCAGGTAGTGGTACTGGTACTACCTCACTATGTATCTCTTTGGCAGGTAGTGGTACTGATGCTACCTCACTATGTATCTCTTTGGTAGGTAGTGGTACTGGTACTACCTCGCTATGTATCTCTTTGGTAGGTAGTGGTACTGGTGCTACCTCACTATGTATCTCATTGGCTACGAACTGCATGATGACACCATAGGGCTCTGGTCTAAAGTAGTCCACTTGGTAGGGAATAGGGTGCCATAGAGCTCTGGTCTAAAGTAGTCCACTAGTTAGGGAATAGGGTGCCATAGGGCTCTGGTCTAAAGTAGTCCACTAGGTAGGGAATAGTGTGCCATTTCTTACATTGCCATTGTCTTAGATTGGACAAAAGGCTCTTATTAACTTAGGATCCCCTTATCATAATCAGACAAGAATGAGATGCTATGTTAAGGTTAGGTTGGCCACTCCCCAAAACGCCCTCTACAACAGGGCTATAGATAATTGGCTGACAAACCATCTATCATCATCATATAGCTGGGAATAGACGTCATTGGCAGTCCACCTGAAAAGCCTTGAGCCAAAAGGACCGTGTCCCAAACGGCTCCCTATTCCCTATACAGTGCACTATTGTTGACCAGTAGTGTTCAAAGTAATGCCCTATATAGGGAATATGGTGCCATTTGGCTTTGTTCTAAGTAGTGTCCTATGTAGGGAATATGGTGCCATTTGGCTTTGTTCTAAGTAGTGTCCTATGTAGGGAATATGGTGCCATTTGGCTTTGATCTAAGTAGTGTCCTATGTAGGGAATATGGTACCACTTGGCTCTGGTCAAATTAGTGCCCTATGTAGGGAATATGGTGCCATCTGGAACTAAGTCTTTGGCTCACTACAAAGCCATGAGCTCCCTTTGAAATGCCCCCTACTGTCTCCTTGTCAACAAGTTTAAAAATATATATATTTAAAAAAGCTATTGTATATATGACAAAGGTTCTGGCTCTAGCTGGCTGGCAGCAAAGGTAACCAAGGGCAAAGCTACATTTAATATTTATGATGGGATGATGGAATCATTGCAAAGCACCTATTCGTTAGTGCGGTATACACTTCCACATCCATCCCCGTCGATGTACAGACTAGTGGGGGAGATGTACAGTTTGTACTAGGTCTTTGTACTAGTTCTAATAACTGTCATCCAAACAAGTCAATAACAGCTTTTCTGTTATAGCCAATTGCAATCATCGCCAGTTCTGGAACGGCTGTTACTGAACCACTAGAAAGCCAGAGAGGCTGCCGAGAGAGAGAGAGAGAGAGAGAGAGAGAGAGAGAGAGAGAGAGAGAGAGAGAGAGAGAGAGAGAGAGAGAGAGAGAGAGAGAGAGAGAGAGAGAGAGAGAGAGAGAGAGGGAGACATAGACATAGAGACATAGAGGCATAGAGGGAGACATATAGACATAGAGACATAGAGGCATAGAGTGAGACATATAGACATCGAGAGAGAGAGAGAAAGAGAGACAGAGACAGAGACAGAGATAGAGAGACAGAGACAGAGACAGAGACAGAGACAGAGACAGAGACAGAGACAGAGACAGAGACAGAGACAGAGACAGAGACAGAGACAGAGACAGAGACAGAGACAGAGACAGAGACAGAGACAGAGACAGAGAGACAGAGACAGAGACAGAGACAGAGACAGAGACAGAGACAGAGACAGAGACAGAGACAGAGACAGAGACAGAGAGACAGTAAAATAAATATGCTTTGAAGAATGGGAGGGACGGCATTCTTCTGGGTAGGTACCAGATACATATCCAGAGCTTTAAAATCACAGGAAACAAGCTTAAAGCTGTCTCTGAACAATGACACAGTCTGAATGGAGAATGGGTAGCACATTTTTTCGTTTGAATATAATCCAGGAGTTTTTGGGGTAATTACTGCATTTTGCACACAACAAAACTGACAAACACATAATTTCTACCTCAAAAAAGGGGTAATCGGAGAGGGAAGAGAAATGTAAAATCTTTTTGTGTGAAGACAGATTCTAGAGTAGCCTATCTAAAACTGATATGTTTAAACTTCAAAACGCACTACACTAAGGCAAGGCAGGCTGCCTGGCTGTCTGGCTGGTGGGAACAGACACTGGGGGGCAGCATTGCTATGCCAGGCGTTGGTGGTCTATGATCACAGACTTAAATTAGCCGCGTTGGATATGAGCTCTGGCCAAATTAGTGATTTATCAGTCACAATGCATTACCCTACAGATGTGCTACAGATGATGTGTGTATGTGTGTGTGTGTGTGTGTGGGGGGGGGGGGGGGGGGGACCAGGTTGAGATGCAGGACAACCAGGGTGAGATGCAGGACAACCAGGGTGAGATGCAGGACAACCAGGGTGAGTTAACGTTGTGAGGCTGAACCAGACGACTGAGAACAGAGAGGTATTTCTATGTGCTGCCTTTGGTTAGTCCTCAGATTGGGGGTAAAGTGGAGAGACACAAGCGTGACTTCTTTATTGTCGCTGCATAACAAGTGGACAGAGAACACGGGGAGGAGGTACCTGACTCTCATTAGTTGCAATGGGATGTGAACGCTGTCTACTTAAAGCTAAAACAGATAGGGTCCGATTTATACTCTCTCTGTGTTGTATAGCTAATGATCGACAGTGAGCGGTAGGTAGCAGTATAATAACTATACATGTCATATTTTAACAAGCTTCCATACCTACTCTAAACTGAAAGGTTACAGAACCCCGGAGGAATCCAATGGTCGGTGTTGTCTCTTTCCATTTAAAATATGTTTTTACGTAAGCGTGGTATCATTACGAACTGAACCACCACGGAGCAAGAATTCCCCAGACATAACAACCCAGACCGTTTTCAAGCAAACATAAGCTTTCAGGAGAGAAACTAGATTCGTACAAGCTTTTGCTGATTATCTATGTGAGATATAAAAAAAAAAAAAGCTATACAAGGCTGTGACTGAGGCTGGGACTGGGACTGAGGCTGTGACTGAGGCTGGGACTGGGACTGGGACTGGGACTGATGGTTGGAACTGTGACTGGGACTGAGGTTGGGACTGAGGCTGGGACTGAGGCTGGGACTGAGGCTCGGACTGAGGCTGTGACTGAGGCTGGGACTGGGACTGAGGCTGGGACTGGGACTGAGGCTGGAACTGAGGCTGGAACTGAGGCTGGGACTGAGGTTGGGACTGAGGCTGGAACTGTGACTGGGACTGAGGCTGGAACTGTGACTGGGACTGAGGCTGGGACTGAGGCTGGGACTGAGTTTGGGACTGAGGCTGGAACTGTGACTGGGACTGAGGCTGGGACTGAGGCTGGGACTGAGGCTGGGACTGAGGCTGGAACTGTGACTGGGACTGAGGCTGGGACTGAGGCTGGGACTGAGGCTGGAACTGAGGCTGGAACTGAGGCTGGGACTGAGGTTGGGACTGAGGCTGGAACTGTGACTGGGACTGAGGCTGGGACTGAGGCTGGGACTGAGGCTGGGACTGAGGCTCGGACTGAGGCTGGGACTGAGGCTGTGACTGAGGCTGGGACTGAGGCTGGGACTGAAGCTCGGACTGAGGCTGGAACTGTGACTGGGACTGAGGCTGGGACTGAGGCTGGGACTGAGGCTGGAACTGAGGCTGGAACTGAGGCTGGGACTGAGGTTGGGACTGAGGCTGGAACTGTGACTGGGACTGAGGCTGGGACTGAGGCTCTGACTGAGGCTGGGACTGAGGCTGTGACTGAGGCTGTGACTGAGGCTGGGACTGAGGCTGGGACTGAGGCTGTGACTGAGGCTGGGACTGCTCTGAGATGGGAAATGACTTCTGATGATTTTTATCGGCCCTAGAAACAAAGACGATTCCCAGATGGATGTTTTGGGATTGCATAGGAATGAGACAGATCAGAACGTGTCCTCAGAGTCTCATACAGGCTACTAAATGTCAGTTGGTCCGAGGATATACTGCCACAATTCAAACTACACGTTAGGGAAACCATCACACATTTTAACTGGACAGCAGGGCCAAATTAACTGTCAAATTACCATTGTCATTTTAACCACCATTTCATTACATATTGCAGCACTGAATGAATGTTAAAGTTGTGTGTGTGTGTGTGTGTGTGTGTGTGTGTGTGTGTGTGTGTGTGTGTGTGTGTGTGTGTGTGTGTGTGTGTGTGTGTGTGTGTGTGTGTGTGTGTGTGTGTGTGTGTGTGTGTGTGTGTGGGGGTGGGTGTGTGTGTGTGTGTGTGTGTGTGTGTGTGTGTGTGTGGGTGGGTGTGTGTGCCCTTAAAAAAAAGGCACATTTTTTTGGTTCTAGTTGCAAGTTTTGGCACATTCATTCCAGCAACATTGAACCCTGCATCCCATAAATGGTTTGCCTCTGAATCTAAACATGGCTGGCCCTGGTCAGTCCCTGGTTGGTCCTGGTCAGTCCCTGGTTGGTCCTGGTCAGTCCCGGTCGGTCCCTGGTTGGTCCTGGTCAGTCCTGGTCAGTGCCTGGATGGTCCTGGTCAGTCCCTGGTCGGTCCTGGTCAGTCCCTGGTCGGTCCTGGTCAGTCCCTGGTTGGTCCTGGTCAGTCCCTGGTTGGTCCCTGGTCAGTCCCTGGTTGGTCCCGGTCAGTCCCTGGTCAGTCCCTGGTTGGTCCCTGGTCAGTCCCTGGTTGGTCCCGGTCAGTCCCTGGTCAGTCCCTGGTTGGTCCTGGTCAGTCCCTGGTTGGTCCTGGTCAGTTCCTGGTTGGTCCTGGTCAGTCCCTGGTCAGTCCCTGGTTGGTCCCGGTCAGTCCCTGGTTGGTCCTGGTCAGTCCTGGTCAGTGCCTGGTTGGTCCCGGTCAGTCCCTGGTTGGTCCTGGTCAGTCCTGGTCAGTGCCTGGTTGGTCCCGGTCAGTCCCTGGTTGGTCCTGGTCAGTCCTGGTCAGTGCCTGGTCGGTCCTGGTCAGTCCCTGGTTGGTCCTGTTCAGTCCCTGGTTGGTCCTGGTCAGTCCCTGGTTGGTCCTGGTCGGTCCTGGTCAGTCCCTGGATGGTCCTGGTCAGTCCCTGGTTGGTCCTGGTCGGTCCTGGTCAGTCCCTGGTTGGTCCTGGTCAGTCCTGGTCAGTCCCTGGTCGGTCCTGTTCAGTCCCTGGTTGGTCCTGGTCAGTCCCTGGATGGTCCTGGATGGTCCTGGTTGGTCCCTGGTCGGTCCTGGTCAGTCCCTGGTTGGTCCTGGTTGGTCCCTGGTTGGTCCTGTTCAGTCCCTGGTTGGTCCTGTTCAGTCCCTGGTTGGTCCTGGTCAGTCCCTGGTTGGTCCTGGTCAGTCCCTGGTTGGTCCTGGTCAGTCCTGGTCAGTCCCTGGTTGATCCTGGTTGGTCCCTGGTTGGTCCTGTTCAGTCCCTGGTTGGTCCTGGTTGGTCCCTGGTTGGTCCTGTTCAGTCCCTGGTTGGTCCTGTTCAGTCCCTGGTTGGTCCTGGTCAGTCCCTGGTTGGTCCTGGTTGGTCCTGGTTGGTCCTGGTTGGTCCTGGTTGGTCCTGGTTAGTCCCTGGATGGTCCTGGTCAGTCCCTGGTTGGTCCTGGTCAGTCCCTGGTTGGTCCTGGTTGGTCCTGGTTGGTCCTGGTTGGTCCTGGTTGGTCCTGGTCAGTCCCTGGTTGGCCCTGGTCGGTCCCTGGTTGGTCCTGGTCAGTCCCTGGTCGGTCCTGGTCAGTCCGTGGTCGGTCCTGGTCAGTCCCTGGTCGGTCCTGGTCAGTCCCTGGTCAGTCCCTGGTCAGTCCCTGGTTGGTCCTGGTTGGTCCCTGGTCAGTCCCTGGTTGGTCCTGGTTGGTCCCTGGTTGGTCCTGGTCAGTCCCTGGTTGGTCCTGTTCAGTCCCTGGTTGGTCCTGGTCAGTCCCTGGTTGGTCCTGGTTGGTCCTGGTCAGTCCCTGGTCAGTCCCCGGTCGGTCCCTGGTTGGTCCTGGTCAGCCCCTGTGTGGGAGACCAAATGTAGCTGGAAGTGTTGAACATAATCATGTAAAAATCAACACAAGAAACTTAACACATGTCCGAAAACCACGTTTCTGACTCTTGAAAATGTCACATGTGAAAGCAAAGGCCCGGGTAAAAAAACCAAAGGTATAATATTGGAGTTTGTGGATTGTTTTTGAAATGTGAACACTTGCAATTCCACATGTGAAAGTGAAAATCTAATTTGCAGATTAAAATGCAATAAAACTCCACATTTAACGTCAATGTTTGTTTGCAAAATAAACACTGTGGTCTGAAAGCTGTTACAACTAGCATGTTGATATAATGGATGGTCAGTCCTTGTATCCATCTATGGGATTTGAGAGTGGTTGCATTTCTCCAGCCCTCTACCTCAGCTTTTGGCCAAAACGATGGCAGGGACAACAATTTGTTAATCTTTCAAATAATTGTGTTTATATACTCGAGTCAGTGACTTACTTTTGTGCCATTTAATATCAAGCAAAACGTCTCAAAGTTGAAAACGAAATGTGTAGTATTGCAACGATCATAAAAAGAGTACAGCTGCATATCTGATTCTAAAGTGAATGTTTTTTTCTACCTCTGAAACAACACATTTAACATGTGTGCTGAATACAGGAGCTGAAAATTAACATGTGACATTTAATACATGTGAAAATATAGCTCAACATGTGATAACAGTTTTCTTTTGTACGGGTGGGTATACAGGTTATATACAGGTTATATACAGGTTATATACAGGTTATATACAGGGAGAATACAGGTTATATACAGGTTATATACAGGTTATATAAGGGAGTATACAGGTTATATACAGGTTATATACAGGTTATATACAGGTTATATACAGGGTGTATACAGGGTGAATACAGGTTATATACAGGGAGAATACAGGCTATATACAGGTTATATACAGGTTATATACAGGTTATATACAGGTTATATACAGCGTGTATACAGGTTATATACAGGGTGTATACAGGTTATATACAGGTTATATACAGGGTGGGTATACAGGTTATATACAGGGAGTATACAGGTTATATACAGGGTGTATACAGGTTATATACAGGGAGTATACAGGGTTATATACAGGTTATATACAGGGAGTATACAGGTTATATACATATACAGGTTATATACAGGGTGTATACAGGTTATATACAGGTTATATACAGGTAGTATACAGGTTATATACAGGTTATATACAGGTAGTATACAGGTTATATACAGGTTATATACAGGTTATATACAGGTTATATACAGGTAGTATACAGGTTATATACAGGTTATATACAGGGAGTATACAGGGTGTATACAGGTTATATACAGGGAGAATACAGGTTATATACAGGTTATATACAGGGAGTATACAGGTTATATACAGGGAGTATACAGGTTATATACAGGTTATATACAGGTTATATACAGGTTATATACAGGTTATATACAGGTTATATACAGGGTGTATACAGGTTATATACAGGTTATATACAGGTTATATACAGGTTATATACAGGTTATATACAGGTTATATACAGGGTGTATACAGGTTATATACAGGTTATATACAGGTTATATATAGGTTATATACAGGGAGTATACAGGTTATATATAGGGTGTGTATACAGGTTATATACAGGGAGTATACAGGTTATATACAGGGTGTATACAGGTTATATACAGGGTGTATACAGGTTATATACAGGTTATATACAGGTTATATACAGGTTATATACAGGTTATATACAGGTTATATACAGGTTATATACAGGTATATACAGGTTATATACAGGTTATATACATATATACAGGAGTATACAGGTTATATACAGGTTATATACAGGGAGTATACAGGTTATATACAGGTTATATACAGGTATACAGGTTATATACAGGGAGAATACAGGTTATATACAGGTTATATACAGGGTGTATACAGGTTATATACAGGGTGTATACAGGTTATATACAGGTTATATACAGGTTATATACAGGTTATATACAGGTTATATACAGGTTATATACAGGTTATATTATATACAGGGAGTATACAGGTTATATACAGGTTATATACAGGTTATATACAGGTTATATACAGGTTATATACAGCGTGTATACAGGTTATATACAGGTTATATATAGGGTGGGTATACAGGTTATATACAGGGAGTATACAGGTTATATACAGGGTGTATACAGGTTATATACAGGTTATATACAGGTTATATACAGGTTATATACAGGTTATATACAGGTTATATACAGGGTATATACAGGTTATATACAGGTTATATACAGTATACAGGTTATATACAGGTTATATACAGGTTATATACAGGTTATATACAGGTTATATACAGGTTATATACAGGGAGTATACAGGTTATATACAGGGTGTATACAGGTTATATACAGGAGTATACAGGTTATATACAGGGAGTATACAGGTTATATACAGGGTTATATACAGGGTTATATATACAGGTTATATACAGGTTATATACAGGTTATATACAGGTTATATACAGGTTATATACAGGTTATATACAGGTTATATACAGGTTATATACAGGGTGTATACAGGTTATATACAGGGAGTATACAGGTTATATACAGGTTATATACAGGGAGTATACAGGTATACAGGTTATATACAGGTTATATACAGGAGAATACAGGTTATATATACAGGTTATATACAGGTTATAGGTTACAGGAGTATACAGGTTATAGGTTATATACAGGTTATATACAGGGAGTATACAGGTTATATACAGGTTATATACAGGTTATATACAGGTGTATACAGGTTATATACAGGTTATATACAGGTTATATACAGGGAGTATACAGGTTATATACAGGTTATATACAGGTTATATACAGGTTATATACAGGTTATATACAGGTTATATACAGGGAGTATACAGGTTATATACAGGTTATATACAGGTTATATACAGGTTATATACAGGTTATATACAGGTTATATACAGGTTATATACAGGTTATACAGGTTATATACAGGTTATATACAGGAGAATAGGTTATACAGTATACAGGTACAGGTGTATATACAGGTTATACAGGTTATATACAGGTTATATACAGGTTATATACAGGGTGTATACAGGTTATATACAGGTTATATACAGGTTATATACAGGGTGTATACAGGTTATATACAGGTTATATACAGGGTGTATACAGGTTATATACAGGTTATATACAGGTTATATACAGGTTATATATACAGGTTATATACAGGTTATATACAGGTTATATACAGGTTATATACAGGGTGTATACAGGTTATATACAGGGAGTATACAGGTTATATACAGGTTATATACAGGTTATATACAGGTTATATACAGGTTATATACAGGTTATATACAGGTTATATACAGGGTGTATACAGGTTATATACAGGGAGTATACAGGTTATATACAGGTTATATACAGGTTATATACAGGTTATATACAGGGAGAATACAGGTTATATACAGGTTATATACAGGGAGTATACAGGTTATATACAGGTTATATACAGTATACAGTTATATACAGGTTATATACAGGGATATACAGGTTATATACAGGTATATATACAGTATACAGGTTATAGGTTATATACAGGTTATATACAGGTTATATACAGGTTATATACAGGTTATATACAGGTTATATACAGGTTATATACAGGAGTATACAGGTTACAGGTTACATATACAGGGAGTATACAGGTTATATACAGGGAGTATACAGGTTATATACAGGGAGTATACAGGTTATATACAGGTTATATACAGGTTATATACAGGTTATATACAGGGAGTATACAGGTTATATACAGGTTATATACAGGGAGTATACAGGTTATATACAGGGTGGGTATACAGGTTATATACAGGGAGTATACAGGTTATATATAGGGGGGGTATATAGGTTATATACAGGGAGTATAAAGGTTATATATAGGTGTGGGTATACAGGTTATATACAGGGAGTATACAGGTTATTATATACAGGGTTATATACAGGGAGTATGAAGGTTATATATAGGTCGGGTATATAGGTTATACACAGGTAGTATACAGGTTATAGAGAGGAGTATACAGGTTATATAGAGGGTGTATACAGGTTATATACAGGTAGAATACAGGTTATATAGAGGGTGTATACAGGTTATATAGAGGGTGTATACAGGTTATATACAGGTAAAATACAGGTTATATAGAGGGTGTATACAGGTTATATACAGGGAGTATAAAGGTTATATATAGGGCGGGTATATAGGTTATATACAGGGAGTATACAGGTTATAGAGAGGTTATATACAGGGAGTATACAGGTTATATATAGGGCGGTTATATAGGTTATATACAGGGAGTATAAAGGTTATATATAGGGCGGGTATACAGGTTATATACAGGTAGTATACAGGTTATATACAGGGAGTATAAAGGTTATATATAGGGTGGGTATACAGGTTATATACAGGGAGAATACAGGTTATAGAGAGGTTATATACAGGGAGAATACAGGTTATATCATTCAGCTTTATAATAGTTCAGTCAGTCTAGCAGAATATATCATTCAGCTTTATAATAGTTCAGTCAGTCTAGCAGAATATATCATCCAGCTTTATAATAGTTCAGTAGGTCTAGCAGAATACAGGTTATATACAGGTTATAGAGAGGGTGTATAGAGGATGTGTATGTCAAAGCAGCTATGCTGTTCTTTGAATTCGTTCAACAATGCCCACATACAACATCCAACAACTGGACATAGTTAGGATGTGGCATTGTGTCTTTATTACTCTTTTCATGGTGCCTCAGACATAAGCCCTAAACAGACTGGACCCCTGCGTCCCTGAACTTCTCCAGACCCCCCAGCTGCCCTGTTAGTACCGGGGCATGCACACCCTTGGATTTGACCCCGGATCGGACCCGCTCACTGGCTTGCCTCAGGAATTGATACTGGTGTCGATGCCCCTGTAGCATGGAGGTCTCTGTGACTCTCTATCTCTGTGTCTCTTTTTCTCTGTGTCCCTGTGTCTCTGTGTCTCTGAGTGTGTCTGTTATCTGTTTAAAGGCTGCACAGTGACAATGAACAGTAAGGACTTCTTTTGAGAGAAATAACCTTGAAAAACACTGTTCCTATTCTTCGTCTAACCAACAAACAAACATTGATTCTGTAAAATATATAACAAAAAATATCCCCCCTCAAACGTACGAGTCCACCATACTTTGTTTTACTTGTATTAAAGATGAATAATCTTGAAATGGATGAATAGCAGCCGTAACCCCAGAGGAAGTGGTGTATCTATACAACAAGTTAGGGACATGTAAAACCAAACCCCAGAGGAAGTGGTGTATCTATACAACAAGTTAGGGACATGTAAAACCAAACCTCAGAGGAAGTGGTGTATCTATAGAACAGGTTAGGGACCTGTAAAGCCAAATCTCAGAGGAAGTGGTGTATCTATAGAACAGGTTAGGGACCTGTAAAACCAAACGACTGTAGATGAAACTCATAGTCAAGACATGAGGGATAAGGTTTGCTTTCCCCAGAGCTTATTGACAGAGAGGTTTGTGCATCCAAAATGGCACCCTGTTCCCTAATTAGTTTACTACTTTTGACCAGGGTCCATAGAGATCTGGTCATACTTAGTGCACTATATAGAAAATGAGGGTGCCATTTGGGGTCGAGAGGGTGTGTTCAGGTTTCTAGTTTTATTTGTCACATGCACAAGTACAATGAAATGCTTTGCTTACATTGTTGAGATTAAATGACAGTTGACTGAGTGATTGAGGGTTCCAATCCCAGCCAATGGACTTACGGATGCTACTTCACACTTAAACCTGTCAGCTAAACATGTGGAAGCCAACTGCGTTTAATATGGGCTAAAAAGCTTTAAGGAATAACAGACTAATTGTATCACGTGAGGAAAAATGCACAATGATTTAATGTGAAGAAACTTAGAAAACATTGCTTTCCAGTCTATTCTTTCATTTTGAACAGATAATTGAATTTAATTATTCAGCGTATATATCTTTTAATATGCTTTCCTCATTTCCTCACAAATTGATTATGTGTACGCAATTTAATTTCCTGTTTAATCTACATATCTTTGGGCTTCTCTAGAATTAGTAGCAGTGACTGAGGCTACATCCTAAAATAGCATCCTATTCCCTACATAGTGCACTACTTTTGACCAGGGCCTTTTGGAACTTAGCCACAGATATAAAGTGTAGTGCAGACTAGTGGCAGTAAATGAATAACTCATAATCTGTTGTTAGAAATCCTGAACAGTCTATTGACGCACATAAATAATAAACTAAATCCCCATAAAAATCCATCAATTGAAGATATTTTTTTGGGGTGGGGGGAATGGGCTGCTTTTCAATTTACTACATCCGCTACTGTTGGCCTTCTGTCACGACTTCCGCCGAGGTTGGCTCTCCTGCCCGTTCAGGCTGTGCTCGGCGGTCGTCATCACCGTCCTATTAGCCACTACCGATCCCTTTTCGGTTATCTGTTGGTTTTGTCTGATTGTTTTCACCTGTGTGTTAGTTAATTAGTATCTGTATATAATGTAGGTTGTCCCGCCCTTGTTTTGTGCGGGATTGTTTGTTTTTTGTCATTTCGTTTCGGCTGTCGGTGTTTTTGTGTTTTATTTCTCCGGTTTGTCTGTTATTTCCTGTTTTGGATATTTTTCACCTTGTTTGTATTTTGGGTTGTCCGTGTTTATAGTTGTTCACCGGAGAATAAAGTTCTATTCATTATTTGCTCTCTGCGCCTGATTCCACCCACCTTGACTAGTCATGACACCTTCTGCATCTGCGGTGGAAGGTGGCCGAGCTACATCGGTGTTTATCAGGACCAAGAGACATCTCGAAAATCTGTCTTCTCCAGTAAAATGTCTGTAGCATCCGTACAGTTTTTCCTATGAACTATGACCACTTTATGGATAGGGGAGACTCTCGCGATGGTGTTTTCCGTTTTTCTCTACGACTCCCTCAAGCCAGTGGTGTGAGGTACTTAAAGACAGAAAGAAAAAAACTTTTAAGTACTACTTAAGTTGTTTTTTGGGGGTATTTGTACTTTACTTTATAGATGGCGCCATCTGGTTTGCTTAATAAAAGGAATTTGAAAAAAAATATACTATTCATTGTACTTTTGATACTTAAGTATATTTTAGCAATTACATTTACTTTTGATACTTAAGTATATTTAAAACCTAATACTTTTAGATATATACTCCTGAATTCCACCACTGCCACAAGCCCCACCGGACTCATCTGAAATCGGCTCATGTGCCAACTTCTGTCTGTAACGTCTGAACCGTTTGGGCTATGAACTAATGGGCTATAAACTAATATAATTCTCACAAACATGATGGCGTTATCCATTTTGCTCTACGACCCACACAAGTGTCTCGTCTGAAGGTAACCCATACAAATGAAAAGGAAATATTTTGTCAATTGAAAAAAAAAAAAAAATATATATAAACAATATATGTATATATATATTTCTAAACCTTTAGTTTCTATGATTTTTTTGGGGGGACTGTCTTTTATGAATGTCTTATTCCATGTGTTTCTATGGGCTATCAAATCATTTTGTTAGAACCTTTTTTTCACACCCAAAAGGTTCCTAAAGTTAAACAGGAAATAGCTAAATGATATCAGGTTGTAAATCAACAGAGACGCATGTAAACCAACCATTACCACCCACACTGATGCATGGCATGTACATTTATGAAGAAATATAGCTTGGGATAATGACCATGGCATGTACATTTATGAAGAAATATAGCTTGGGATAATGACCATGGCATGTACATTTATGAAGAAATATAGCTTGGGATAATGACCATGGCATGTTGAAACTACACCTGATGGGAATGATTCCCATCCACATTCCACTTCAGTCTAGTACTGTCTTTTTAAAGTATTTGGTTTTCAATGTCTTTAAATGTTATATTCCATATCCTCAATAGCCCGTGAGCTCACTTCAAAACTGTCCCTGGCCATTTTGAGTTGCCTACATCGCTACCCCAACTCGAACACCATCGACGCCCCATCCTTCCATCACACCCCCAACCCATCGACTCGCCATCCTTCCATCACACCCCCAACCCATCCCAACACCATCCATGCCTCATCCTTCCAACACACCCCAACGCATCCATCACACCCCCAACCCATCTTTTTTAATTATTATTTTACCTTTATTTAACCAGGCAAGTCAGTTAAGAACAAATTCTTATTTTCAATGATGGACTAGGAACAGTGGGTTAACTGCCTGTTCAGGGGCAGAACGACAGATTTATACCTTGTCAGCTTGGGGGTTTGAACTTGCAACCTTCCGGTTACTAGTCCAACGCTCTAACCACTAGGCTACCCTGCCGACGCCATCCATGCCCCATCCTTCCATCACACCCGCAACCCATCTCAACACCATCCATGCCTCATCCTTCCAACACACCCCCAACCCATCTCAACACCATCCATGCCTCATCCTTCCAACACACCCCCAACCCATTCCAACACCATCCATGCCCATCCTTCAGTCACACCCCCAACCCATCCCAACACCATCCATGCCTCATCCTTCCGTCACACCCCCACCCCCCAACCCATCCCAACACCATCCATGCCTCATCCTTCTAACACACCCCCAACGCATCTCAACACCATCCATGCCTCATCCTTCCATCACACCCCCAACCCATCCCAACACCATCCATGCATCATCCTTCTAACACACCCCAACCCATCCCAACACCATCCATGCCTCATCCTTCCAACACACCCCCAACCCATCCCAACACCATCCATGCCTCATCCTTCCGTCACACCCCCAACCCATCTCAACACCATCCATGCCTCATCCTTCCAACACACCCCCAACCCATCCCAACACCATCCATGCCTCATCCTTCCGTCACACCCCCAACCCATCCCAACACCATCCATGCCTCATCCTTCCGTCACACCCCCAACCCATCCCAACACCATCCATGCCTCATCCTTCTAACACACCCCCCAACGCATCTCAACACCATCCATGCCTCATCCTTCCAATCCATGCCTCATCCTTCCGTAACACCCCCAACCCATCCCAACACCATCCATGCCTCATCCTTCTAACACACCCCCAACCCATCCCAACACCATCCATGCCTCATCCTTCTAACACACCCCCAACCCATCCCAACACCATCCATGCCCCATCATTTCTTCCCCTCCACATCCTAATTGTTTCTGTCTCTTAGGTAGCATGGCTTAGCTTTGATGTTCAAACACCATCTCCCTTACAAAGGCTTGTGACTGAGGGGAGCAGGGAGGAAAGCAGATGGGCTGTGACAGGATGCTGTGAACCTGACGTCTCTCTTCCCCTTTCAAGTGCTTGGTTCAATCATCCATCGCCACACAAGCTGTTTGTGGAGCACCTTTTAAAATCATGGCGTCGTTACAATAGTCTGTTAATGACTCTTGTTAAAGTTCTAAAGCTGAACAGGGCTACACGCTCTCGCTAACATATCATGCAACACACACACACCATTTATGTAACATGCCTTCCTCCATCTCTCAACGATATCCTCGATAGAGATCAACGTTGTTGTTTGTTATTGTTTATTCAATGTGTATTTATTCCTAGTGTCACTATATCAATTTTATGTTTAAATTATATGTGTCTTTAACTCTGCATTGTTGGAAATTGACTCGTAAGGAAGCATTTCACCGTCTATATCTGTTCCATTCGATACGATTTGGATTCGAACGCAAAGACGCTAATAAACAACGAATGTAATAATAAGGCTGATTAGTGGAGTTGTTGAGTAGTACAAAAGGGAGGAAGAATGTCAAAAAGAGATCCACGCTCCCCTGAAATGAATCAGCTTATGTATTGTGTTGCGAACTTGAGGTTTGAGAGCAAGGTTTTCTACGAAACAGCCAAAACGCAAGGTTTTCTAAGAAATAGCCAAAAGACAAGGTTTTCTAAGAAACAGCCAAAGCACAATTTCTTTAAAGAAATAGTCAGAACACAAGGTTTTCTAAGAAATAGCCAAAACACAAGGTTTTTAAGAAATAGCCAAAACACAAGGTTTTTAAGAAATAGCCAAAACACAAGGTATTCTAAGTTATCAAATACAGTTGGATAATTACAGTATGTACTGAAGGACCTCATATATTAGATTCAGTGTTAATCCAGTTAAATAACATGAAATTGCAGCAGGGAGAAAATACAGTATTGTGTATGTGTACGAAAGCATGTTGTCGACTGCCTCCTGAGAGCAAAGGACATGTTGGTTTGACTCATACGTCTGGAACAGACGTGAGAAATACTTTCTCTCTGATCAAAGTTTGAAATCTCTGATTATTTCTGTCCTCTCCTACAGCAGCAATCGCAAATCAACCTTTGGGCTGACTTAAAACTACAGGCAGAAGTTCTTCCAATGTCAGGGTTTAGGTTTACTAAACGATGAACCTTTCGACACTGTAAGAAAAAGGGGTTCCAAAAGGGTTCTTCGGCTGTTCCCTATAGGAGGAACCTTTTTGGTTCCAGGTAGAAACCTTTTGGGTTCCATGTAGAACCCTTTCCACAGAGGATTTTACATGGAACACCATTTCTAGCTGGAAATAAAAAGGGTTCTCCAAAGGGTTCTCCTATGGAGACAGCTGAAGAACCCTGTAAGGTTCTAGTCAGCACATTTTTTTCTAGCAGTGTAGAAATACGTGCAATTGACTTCCCTTGAGTTGAAAGACAGCAGGAGCATCAGAGGACTTTAGTACAAACACTCTGTTCACTTCCCGATCATTCTGTTCAGCCTTGAAAAATCCACAGAGGGAACATTACTGTCATCAATGAAAGTGGTGTTCTCAAGGCCAAAGTTTGTCTCATAGTTTATATAAAGTGACAAAGGAGCTTGCTCTGAATCACATCATCAATAAATCAGCACACTACAAATACAAATTATATATATAGTACTGATGTGACTACAACTAACTAGTTTATATAGTGTTGATGTGACTACAGCTAACTAGTTTATATAGTGTTCATGTGACTACAGCTAACTAGTTTATATATTGTGTTGACACGACTACAACTAACTAGTTTAAACATAGTGTTGATGTGACTACAACTAGGGAGGAGCACCCCCCTGTCCACATCGATGGGACAGTAGTGGAGAGGGTAGTAAGTTTTAAGTTCCTTGGCGTACACATCACGGACAAACTGAATTGGTCCACCCACACAGACAGCATCGTGAAGAAGGTGCAGCAGCGCCTCTTCAACCTCATGAGGCTGAAGATATTCGACTTGTCACCAAAAGCACTCACAAACTTTTACAAATGCACAATCGAGAGCGTTCTGTCGGGTTGTATCACCGCCTAGTACGGCAACTGCTCCGCCCACAACCGAAAGGATCTCCAGAGGGTAGTGAGGTCTGCACAACGAATCACCAGGTGCAAGCTACCTGCCCTCCAGGACAGCTACACCACCCGATGTCACAGGAAGGCCATTAAAATCATCAAGGACAACAACTACCCGAGCCACTGCCTGTTCACCCCACTGTCATCCAGAAGGCAAGGTCAGTACAGGTGCATCAAAGCTGGGACCGAGAGACTGAAAAACAGCTTCTATCTCAAGGCCATCAGACTGTTAAACAGCCACCACTAACATTGAGTGGCTGCTGCCAACACACTGTCATTGACACTGACTTAACTCCAGCCACTATAATAATGGGAATTGATGGAAATTGATGGAAAATATATCACTAGCCACTTTAAACACTGCTACTTAAAATAATGTTTACATACCCTACATTACTCATCTCATATGTATATGTAAATACTGTACTCTATATCATCTACTGCATCTTTATGTAATTCATGTATCACTAGCCACTTTAACTATGCCACTTTGTTTACATACTCGTCTCATATGTATATACTGTACTCGATACAATCTACTGCATCTTGCATATGCTGCTCTGTACCATCACCCATTCATATATCTTTATGTACATATTCTTTATCCCCTTACACTGTGTATAAGGTAGCAGTTTTGGGATTGTTAGGTTAGATTACTCGTTGGTTACTACAGCATTGTCGGAACTAGAAGCACAAGCATTTCGCTACACTCGCATTAACATCTGCTAACCATGTGTATGTGACCATTAACATCTGCTAACCATGTGTATGTGACCATTAACATCTGCTAACCATGTGTATGTGACCAATAACATCTGCTAACCATGTGTATGTGACCAATAACATCTGCTAACCATGTGTATGTGACCAATAACATCTGCTAACCATGTGTATGTGACCAATAACATCTGCTGACAATGTGACCAATAACATCTGCTAACCATGTGACCAATAACATCTGCTAACCAGGTGTATGTGACCAATAACATCTGCTAACCATGTGTATGTGACCAATAACATCTGCTAATCATGTGACCAATAACATCTGCTAACCATGTGTATGTGACCAATAACATCTGCTGACAATGTGACCAATAACATCTGCTAACCATGTGACCAATAACATCTGCTAACCAGGTGTATGTGACCAATAACATCTGCTAACCATGTGTATGTGACCAATAACATCTGCTAATCATGTGACCAATAACATCTGCTAACCATGTGTATGTGACCAATAACATCTGATTTGATTTGAACTAACTAGTTTAAACATAGTGTTGATGTGACTACAACTAACCAGTTTATATAGTGTTGATGTGACTACAACTAACTAGTTTATATAGTGTTGATGTGACTACAACTAACTAGTTTATACATAGTGTTGAGGTGACTACAACTAACTAGTTTAAACATAGTGTTGATGTGACTACAACTAACTAGTTTAAACATAATGTTGATGTGACTACAACTAACCAGTTTATATAGTGTTGATGTGACTACAACTAACCAGTTTATATAGTGTTGATGTGACTACAACTAACCAGTTTATATAGTGTTGATGTGACTACAACTAACTAGTTTAAACATAGTGTTGATGTGACTACAACTAACTAGTTTAAACATAGTGTTGATGTGACTACAACTAACTAGTTTATATAGTGTTGATGTGACTACAACTAACTAGTTTATATAGTGTTGATGTGACTACAACTAACTAGTTTAAACATAGTGTTGATGTAACTACAACTAACTAGTTTAAACATAGTGTTGATGTGACTACAACTAACTAGTTTATACATAGTGTTGATGTGACTACAACTAACTAGTTTATATAGTGTTGATGTGACTACAACTAACTAGTTTCAACATAGTGTTGATGTGACTACAACTAACTAGTTTATATAGTGTTGATGTGACTACAACTAACTAGTTTAAACATAGTGTTGATGTAACTACAACTAACTAGTTTATATAGTGTTGATGTGACTACAACTAACTAGTTTAAACATAGTGTTGATGTGACTACAACTAACTAGTTTAAACATAATGTTGATGTGACTACAACTAACCAGTTTATATAGTGTTGATGTGACTACAACTAACTAGTTTAAACATAGTGTTGATGTGACTACAACTAACTAGTTTAAACATAGTGTTGATGTAACTACAGCTAACTAGTTTATATAATGTTGATGTGACTACAACTAACTAGTTTATATAATGTTGAGGTGACTACAACTAACCAGTTTATATAGTGTTGATGTGACTACAACTAACTAGTTTAAACATAGTGTTGATGTAACTACAACTAACTAGTTTAAACATAGTGTTGATGTGACTACAACTAACCAGTTTATATAGTGTTGATGTAACTACAACTAACTAGTTTAAACATAGTGTTGATGTGACTACAACTAACTAGTTTATATAGTGTTGATGTGACTACAACTAACTAGTTTATACATAGTGTTGAGGTGACTACAACTAACTAGTTTAAACATAGTGTTGATGTGACTACAACTAACTAGTTTAAACATAATGTTGATGTGACTACAACTAACCAGTTTATATAGTGTTGATGTGACTACAACTAACCAGTTTATATAGTGTTGATGTGACTACAACTAACCAGTTTATATAGTGTTGATGTGACTACAACTAACTAGTTTAAACATAGTGTTGATGTGACTACAACTAACTAGTTTAAACATAGTGTTGATGTGACTACAACTAACTAGTTTATATAGTGTTGATGTGACTACAACTAACTAGTTTATATAGTGTTGATGTGACTACAACTAACTAGTTTAAACATAGTGTTGATGTAACTACAACTAACTAGTTTAAACATAGTGTTGATGTGACTACAACTAACTAGTTTATACATAGTGTTGATGTGACTACAACTAACTAGTTTATATAGTGTTGATGTGACTACAACTAACTAGTTTCAACATAGTGTTGATGTGACTACAACTAACTAGTTTATATAGTGTTGATGTGACTACAACTAACTAGTTTAAACATAGTGTTGATGTAACTACAACTAACTAGTTTATATAGTGTTGATGTGACTACAACTAACTAGTTTAAACATAGTGTTGATGTGACTACAACTAACTAGTTTAAACATAATGTTGATGTGACTACAACTAACCAGTTTATATAGTGTTGATGTGACTACAACTAACTAGTTTAAACATAGTGTTGATGTGACTACAACTAACTAGTTTAAACATAGTGTTGATGTAACTACAGCTAACTCGTTTATATAATGTTGATGTGACTACAACTAACTAGTTTATATAATGTTGAGGTGACTACAACTAACCAGTTTATATAGTGTTGATGTGACTACAACTAACTAGTTTAAACATAGTGTTGATGTAACTACAACTAACTAGTTTAAACATAGTGTTGATGTGACTACAACTAACCAGTTTATATAGTGTTGATGTAACTACAACTAACTAGTTTAAACATAGTGTTGATGTGACTACAACTAACTAGTTTATATAGTGTTGATGTGACTACAACTAACTAGTTTATATAGTGTTGATGTGACTACAACTAACTAGTTTAAACATAGTGTTGATGTGACTACAACTAACTAGTTTATATAGTGTTGATGTGACTACAACTAACTAGTTTATATAGTGTTGATGTGACTACAACTAACTAGTTTAAACATAGTGTTGATGTGACTACAACTAACTAGTTTATATAGTGTTGATGTGACTACAACTAACTAGTTTAAACATAGTGTTGATGTGACTACAACTAACTAGTTTAAACATAGTGTTGATGTAACTACAGCTAACTAGTTTATATAATGTTGATGTGACTACAACTAACTAGTTTATATAATGTTGAGGTGACTACAACTAACCAGTTTATATAGTGTTGATGTGACTACAACTAACTAGTTTAAACATAGTGTTGATGTAACTACAACTAACTAGTTTAAACATAGTGTTGATGTGACTACAACTAACCAGTTTATATAGTGTTGATGTAACTACAACTAACTAGTTTAAACATAGTGTTGATGTGACTACAACTAACTAGTTTATATAGTGTTGATGTGACTACAACTAACTAGTTTATATAGTGTTGATGTGACTACAACTAACTAGTTTAAACATAGTGTTGATGTGACTACAACTAACTAGTTTATATAGTGTTGATGTGACTACAACTAACTAGTTTAAACATAGTGTTGATGTAACTACAGCTAACTAGTTTATATAATGTTGATGTGACTACAACTAACTAGTTTATATAATGTTGAGGTGACTACAACTAACCAGTTTATATAGTGTTGATGTGACTACAACTAACTAGTTTAAACATAGTGTTGATGTGACTACAACTAACTAGTTTATATAGTGTTGATGTGACTACAACTAACTTGTTTATATATAGTGTTAATGTGGTTACAACTAACCATTTCGTATATTGTTGATATGACTACAACTAACTAGTGTTGATTTGACTACAACTAACTAGTGTTGATTTGACTAAAACTAACTAGTGTTGATTTGACTACAACTAACTAGTGTTGATTTGACTACAACTAACTAGTGTTGATTTGACTACAACTAACTAGTGTTGATGTGACTACAACTAACTAGTGTTGATTTGACTGCTCGTCAGACCCTGCAGAACATTTACATTTTTCATTATTTTACCTTTATTTAACTATGCAAGTCAGTTGAAGAACAAATGTTTATTTACTTTGACAACCTACGCCGGCCAAACACGGACGACACTCCCAGTCACAACTGGTTGTGATACAGTCTGGATTACAAATAACTAGTTAATATACTTAACGAAAATATAAACGCAACGTGTAAAGTGTTTGTCCCATGTTTCATGAGCTGAAATAAAACATCCCAGAAATGTTCCATACGCACAAAAACCTTATTTCTTCAAAATGTGTTTACATCCCTGTTAGTGAGCATTTCTCCTTTGCCGAGAACATCCAAACAAGTATTTCTGTCTGTAATAAAGCCCTTTCGTGGGGAAAAAACACATTCTGATTGGCTAGGCCTGGCTCCTCAGTGGGTGGGCCTAAGCCCTCCCAGGCCCACACAAGGCTGCACCCCTGCCCAGTCATGAGAAATGCATAAATTAGTGCCTAATGAATTTATTTAAATTGACTGATTTCCTTCTATGAGCTGTAACTCAAAAAAATATTTGAAATTGTTTTTAGTTGCATTTTTGTTCAGTGTATAGATCTAACTAGTGTTGATGTGATCTCTCCTCAGTCGTGAGTGACCTCGCAGCACACTACATCTAACTAGTTTATATATATAGTGTTGATTTAACCTCTCCTCCTACGCCATGCCTCCGCAACTGTCAAATCCACACAGTTGTGGGTGGCCGTGAGCTTACTTTGACAATAATGACATTTCAGTAGGAGGATGATTGGATGATTCTACCGTCCTCAACGTTGTCCTGTCGATAAAATGGCTGACGTCTATCTGACCTCCACGACTAAGCTAAAACCTTCTGTCCAAGCCTCTGTCCCAAATGTCACTCTATTCAATATATAGTGCACTACTTTCGACCCCTGACAAAAGTCTAAAGTAGTGCCCTATATAGGAAATAGGGTGCCATTTGGGATGTACCCCTAATCCATATACAGTACCAGTCAAAAGTTTGGACACATCTACTCATTCCAGAGTTTTTCTTTATTTTCATTATTTTCTACATTGTAGAATACTAGTGATAACATCAAAACTATGAAATTACACATATGGAATAATGTAATAACCAAAAAAGTATTAAACAAATCTAAATATATTTTACATTTGAGATTCTTCAAAGGAGGAGAGTGCACAAGTTTGAACATAAAAAAAGTTATTAATAAGCAAATTAGGCACATTTGAGCAATCTTGATGAACATTTTGAACAGAAATGCAATGGTTCCTTGCATCAGTCTAAAACATTGCACATACACTGCTGCCATCTAGTGGCAAAAATCTAAATTGCACCTGGGCTGGAATAATACATTATGGCCTTTCTCTTTCATTTCAAAGATGATGGTACAAAAAAAATACAAAAGAACGGATGGTTTTTTCTTTGTATTATCTTTTACCAGATCTATTATGTTGTATTCTCCTGAATTCCTTTCACATTCCCACAAACTTCAAAACGTTTCCTTTCACATGGTACCAAGAATATGCATATCCTTTCTAGAAACCCTGCAATATATAAGTTTAAACATTATTTAAAAACAATTTAAATATAGTATATAGAAATGTTGTGGGACTATAGTAGATGAAGAATCAATATTGTTTTAGATTGAGTATTTATTGGGTCATTATGCTAGTGTATTACGTATGTTTGTAATAGTGTGTTATATGTGAAAGTGTGTTTGTATTATAAATTGTATTTTAATGTTAAGGACTCTTGGAAGATTAGTCCAAATCGGGACGAAAAGAGATCCTAATAAAATAAAATCAAAATCAAATGAAATCCTTGCTTCAGGGCCTGAGCTACAGGCAGTTAGAGATGGGTATGTCATTTTCGGCAAAATGTTTTTTTAAAGGGTGCGGATCCTTAATAAAGTACCATAACATTCATGATACCATATTATTTGAGGTGGCTGTCAAAATCAGGACAGAGTCTTGCTCAGCTAATAGAGTGCCTTAAAAATGCACTAATGTGTTGGGCTGCCTTGGTGGAGGATGAAAATGAGGAGAGCGGTCCTTTCTCTCCAGAGCCAAGATTCAAGGACTAGCCTTTAATGAGGTAGTGGTGATAGAGAACGCCTGGCATGGAGAGGTGAAGGAGAGACTTACCTGCAGCACTCAGCACACAGGAGGTTCGCTACTCAAAGCTTAAGCTGATAACAGAAGAAGTTAATAGTGTCAAGAGGTCATAAGAAGATGTATTTTCTACCAGACAGAACTGCGGAAATCTTATAATCAGAAATATGGTGTAACATTAGCCAAGATGGAAAGTGCAGAAAAAGACAGGAAGGAAGTCAGCTTTAAGCACCAAAGGCAATTCCATGGCTTTTCACTGTTAGTTGACTGAAATATACTGCATCATCTGAATGAGTCTTATAAATATACTGGGTAATCTCTTTATCTCTTTATCAAACTAAATAGAGGAATGAGTCTTATAAATATACTGGGTAATCTCTTTATCTCTTTATCAAACTAAATAGAGGAATGAGTCTTATAAATATACTGAGTAATCTCTTGACCTCTTTATCAAACTAAATAGAGGAATGAGTCTTATAAATATAGAATCATATTATATCTAATGGTTACACTCCAGACTGAATAGAAACCAGGGAAATACCGACTAAGTCAAACCAAGTCTTTATTAATTTGTCATTTCAAAGTAAAAGAAAATGGCCTTGATTTGAGCCTGTTGAGAAACAGTCATACTATCTGAAAATTATTTTCATTTTTTAGAGTCTGTAGATTTTCTAGTGTAGTATTGACATCAACCAGTAAAGTAGTTAAGTTAGGTAATTCCGTAGTTTTTTTCTAAACGGCAACCTATTCCCTATGTAGTGCACTACTTTTGACCAGGGCCCTATTCCCTATGTAGTGCACTACTTTTGACCAAAGCCCTATTCCCTATGTAGTGCACTACTTTTGACCAGGGCCCATAGGGTTGTGGTATGTGGACAGGCTCAAGTGTATTATGGGCCTGGGATTTACAGATATGTTGTCGGAAGCAGAATGGTCCAATGGTCTGATGTGACTCAGGAACATTACTCCTGCAATTGAGTGTGGCTAAACATGGCCACCTAGTCATTAATCCACATTAAGATGTGTTGCCTAATGAGCAACATCTCTGGGTCATTGAAGTGAAACATATTCCTGACTAGTTTAATAAAGCACGATTCCCTGTCAATGTTGTTTAAGATTCCAGCCCTGAAGATAATGTGAGGTTCACTTTACACAGTTACGTTTGCATTTAAACACTCGCAGTGTTAGGGTGCACCAGTTGGAGTTGTATTAATAATGATATAGATCAGTTAGAGTTGTGTTAATAACGATATAGATCAGTTAGAGTTGTGGTAATAACAATATAGATCAGTTAGAGTTGTGGTAATAACGATATAGATCAGTTAGAGTTGTGGTAATAACGATATAGATCAGTTAGAGTTGTGGTAATAACGATATAGATCAGTTAGAGTTGTGGTAATAACGATATAGATCGGATAGAGTTGTTGTAATAACGATATAGATCAGTTAGAGTTGTGGTAATAATGATATAGATCGGATAGAGTTGTTGTAATAACGATATAGATCAGTTAGAGTTGTGTTAATAACGATATAGATCAGTTAGAGTTGTTTTACTAGACCAATATAAATCAGTCAGTTAATATACCACTATGGTTGACTGCAACCAGTCCCTTTGCATGTGAACTTGCAAACTTTTGCTTTTAGGAATTGCAGTTGCCTTTCATCAATTTCAGCAAAGAGTTTATTAGTGTGTGGTCCACACCTTTACGTCTTTTAATGGAGACACTCCTGTCCTTAGAGATAATTACTTGTAGACAGACCAATAGGTTCAATGGTGAAATCAGATACTATGTCCAGATAGTAAGATGGTCACTACCAAATTACTGAAGTAATTACACTCAACACATGTCTTCATTGGTTTTCCCTGCACCTCTTGTCGTAACAAAATAACAATAACAAGCACCTACAGTGAATGAAATCTCAATACCAACATGCCAACTAGCCAGCATCCAGCAGCAAATAGAATCCAGCAGCAGGTAGAATCCAGCAGCAGGTAGAATCCAGCAGCAGGTAGAATCCAGCAGCAGGTAGAATCCAGCAGCAGGTAGAATCTAGCAGCAATAGAATCCAGCAGCAGGTAGAATCCAGCAGAAAATAGAATCCAGCAGCAGGTATAATCCTACAGCAGGTAGAATCCAGCAGCAGGTATAATCCTGCAGCAGGTAGAATCCAGCAGCAGGTAGAATCCAGCAGAAAATAGAATCCAGCAGCAGGTATAATCCTACAGCAGGTAGAATCCAGCAGCAGGTATAATCCAGCAGCAGGTAGAATCTAGCAGCAAATAGAATCCAGCAGCAGGTAGAATCCAGCAGAAAATAGAATCCAGCAGCAGATAGAATCCAACAGCAGATAGAATCCAGCAGCAGATAGAATCCAACAGCAGATAGATTCCAAAAGCAGATAGAATCCAACAGCAGATAGAATCCAGCAGCAGATAGAATCCAGCTGCAGATAGAATCCAGCTGCAGATAGAATCCAACAGCAGATAGAATCCAGCAGCAGGTATAATCCTACAGCAGGTAGAATCCAGCAGCAGGTATAATCCTGCAGCAGGTAGAATCCAGCAGCAGGTAGAATCCAGCAGAAAATAGAATCCAGCAGCAGGTATAATCCTACAGCAGGTAGAATCCAGCAGCAGGTATAATCCAGCAGCAGGTAGAATCTAGCAGCAAATAGAATCCAGCAGCAGGTAGAATCCAGCAGAAAATAGAATCCAGCAGCAGATAGAATCCAACAGCAGATAGAATCCAGCAGCAGATAGAATCCAACAGCAGATAGATTCCAAAAGCAGATAGAATCCAACAGCAGATAGAATCCAGCAGCAGATAGAATCCAGCTGCAGATAGAATCCAGCTGCAGATAGAATCCAACAGCAGATAGAATCCAGCAGAAAATAGAATCCAGCAGCAGGTATAATCCTACAGCAGGTAGAATCCAGCAGCAGGTATAATCCAGCAGCAGGTAGAATCTAGCAGCAAATAGAATCCAGCAGCAGGTAGAATCCAGCAGAAAATAGAATCCAGCAGCAGATAGAATCCAACAGCAGATAGAATCCAGCAGCAGATAGAATCCAACAGCAGATAGATTCCAAAAGCAGATAGAATCCAACAGCAGATAGAATCCAGCAGCAGATAGAATCCAGCTGCAGATAGAATCCAGCTGCAGATAGAATCCAACAGCAGATAGAATCCAGCAGCAGATAGAATCTAACAGCAGATAGAATCCAACAGCAGATAGAATCTAACAGCAGATAGAATCCAGCAGCAGATAGAATCCAGCAGCAGATAGAATCCAACAGCAGATAGAATCCAGCTGCAGATAGAATCCAACAGCAGATAGAATCCAACAGCAGATAGAATCTAACAGCAGATAGAATCCAACAGCAGATAGCAATAAAACCAATTTATCCGTGTTTTGTACAGTTACCCATTCATTACAAGCTAAACTAAACCTTCATCCTTGAATAACCTTAAACTGTTTTTTTATATCTTCCTCTTGACTGTTTTTCTATAAACGGACCAATAACCATTGATTATGGTTGAGACTAATAAATGTTGCATTAAACTACATCGAAAAACATATTGACCGTACTTCAGGGTTACATTTTCATGTAGAGTGTACTCTAAGGATCCTCTGCATTTTGTGAGGCGGTCTGGTCCTTGTTAACTGTACTGTATAGAACTCGTCTAGATGGTGAGATTCAATTGTGCAACATATTAACGGGGTGACAGGCAGCGAGCCAGTATTTTGTAGCTATTGATTTTCAAGGGCACAGCACACACTGCTAAAAGGGAAAAATATTTCAGTTGAATGTCCCTGATACCTACCATTAACATGTCTATACAGTCTATGCAGGTGTATTCTGCTGAAACCAGTTACCTCCAGTGGAGAGGAATCTGCTGCAAAATGAAAAAATTATATTGGACTTTTTGTTACATGTTACCCCTGTGGAAATAAGATTTTTTAAATGGTTACATTTCATTTACAGCAATCCTTATTACAGTGTAATTACATGTGTACAGGGCTGGATTAATAGTAAAAGTAAACACATATAAAATGATAATACATAGATGCAGTATATATTCTACAGTATATACTTATTTTTTAGTAGTATATATTATGTTCAATGTTATTTTATTGCAACCTCCAACCACAGGAGGATATAGGAGATGTTACAAGGCAAAGCATTACTCTAGGTATATAGATTCTAAGGTTAGGTTACAAGGCAAAGCATTACTCTAGGTATATAGATTCTAAGGTTAGGTTACAAGGCAAAGCATTACTCTAGGTATATAGATTCTAAGGTTAGGTTACAAGGCAAAGCATTACTCTAGGTATATAGATTCTAAGGTTAGGTTACAAGGCAAAGCATTACTCTAGGTATATAGATTCTAAGGTTAGGTTACAAGGCAAAGCATTACTCTAGGTATATAGATTCTAAGGTTAGGTTACAAGGCAAAGCATTACTCTAGGTATATAGATTCTAAGGTTAGGTTACAAGGCAAAGCATTACTCTAGGTATATAGATTCTAAGGTTAGGTTACAAGGCAAAGCATTACTCTAGGTATATAGATTCTAAGGTTAGGTTACAAGGCAAAGCATTACTCTAGGTATATAGATTCTAAGGTTAGGTTACAAGGCAAAGCATTACTCTAGGTATATAGATTCTAAGGTTAGGTTACAAGGCAAAGCATTACTCTAGGTATATAGATTCTAAGGTTAGGTTACAAGGCAAAGCATTACTCTAGGTATATAGATTCTAAGGTTAGGTTACAAGGCAAAGCATTACTCTAGGTATATAGATTCTAAGGTTAGGTTACAAGGCAAAGCATTACTCTAGGTATATAGATTCTAAGGTTAGGTTACAAGGCAAAGCATTACTCTAGGTATATAGATTCTAAGGTTAGGTTACAAGGCAAAGCATTACTCTAGGTATATAGATTCTAAGGTTAGGTTACAAGGCAAAGCATTACTCTAGGTATATAGATTCTAAGGTTAGGTTACAAGGCAAAGCATTACTCTAGGTATATAGATTCTAAGGTTAGGTTACAAGGCAAAGCATTACTCTAGGTATATAGATTCTAAGGTTAGGTTACAAGGCAAAGCATTACTCTAGGTATATAGATTCTAAGGTTAGGTTACAAGGCAAAGCATTACTCTAGGTATATAGATTCTAAGGTTAGGTTACAAGGCAAAGCATTACTCTAGGTATATAGATTCTAAGGTTAGGTTACAAGGCAAAGCATTACTCTAGGTATATAGATTCTAAGGTTAGGTTACAAGGCAAAGCATTACTCTAGGTATATAGATTCTAAGGTCAGGTTACAAGGCAAAGCATGGACCAAGAGATGCTTGCTAGGACAGAGGACTAAACGCCGAGAAAAGGATTGATCGTACAACCTTCCTCTGTGGTCTGGATACAGGATAAGAGGGAGAACAAGGGCATTTCATTCCATTTACAACATTTGAAGGTGATGCCGGAGGGAAGGCTGACATTTTATGGGCTCTTAACCAACTGTGCTATTTTGTTCGTTTTTTTGCATCGTTTGTAACTTATTTTGTACATAATGTTGCTGCTACAGTCTTATTACCGAAAATAGCTTCTGGACCTCAAAACAGCGATTGCTCACCTCGAACTGGACAAATAATTTCCTTTAAACGAGTCGGACGAGATTTACTCCAGACACCCGACAAGGCCCTCATCCCTGTCATTCGCAGAACAAAGAGACAGAGGGATCTCGGAAGGAGCTCGGGGTGCCTTGTAAGGATCCGGCAACAAGTGGCTAATATGCCTTTGCCATCGATACAATCGCTGGAAAATAAAGTGGACGAACTACAGGCATGTATATCCACACACAGAGATGCGTACAAAGCTCTCCCTTGCCCTCCATTTGACAAATCTGACCATAATTATATCCTCCTGATTCCTATTTACAAGCACAAATTAAAGCAGGAAGTACCAGTGACTCGTTCAATAAAAAAGTGGTCAGATCAATTCAAAACAAATCAAATCAAATGTTATTTGCCACATAGCAGATGTTAATGGTAGTGTAGTGAAATGATTGTGCTTCTGGTTTCGATAGTGCAGCAATATCTAACAAGTAATGCCAGGGTAGTGGGTTCGATCCCCGGGACCACCCATACGTAGAATGTATGCACACATGACTGTAAGTCGCTTTGGATAAAAGCGTCTGCTAAATGGCATATATATATATATAAGTAATCTAACAATTCCCCAACAACTTCCTAATACACACAAATCAAAAAGGGGTGAATGACAATATGTACATATAAATATATGGATGAGCGATGGCCGAGCTGTAACGGCTTTCTTTAGGTGAAGTAGAGGCGGACCAAAATGCAGCGTGGTGGTTATTCATGTTCTTTAATTTATAAAGACACTACACATGAGATAACTAACAAAAACAACAAACGTGAGAAAACCTAAAACAGTACCATCTGGTGCAAACACAAAGACAGGAACACGGACAATCACCCACAAAACCCAACACCAAACAGGCTACCTAAATATGGTTCCCAATCAGAGACGATGACTAACACCTGCCTCTGATTGAGAACCATATCAGGCCAAACATAGAACTAGACAAACTAGACATGTAACATATAATGCCCACTCAGCTGACACCCTGACCAACCAAAACATAGAAACATACAAAGCAAACTATGGTCAGGATGTGACAGTACCCCCCCCCCAAGGTGCGGACTCCGGCCGCAAAACCTGAACCTATAGGGGAGGGTCTGGGTGGGCATCTGTCCGCGGTGGCGGCTCTGGTGCTGGACGTGGCCCCCACTTCACCATAGTCTTAGTCCCCCACCTTGTCTGCTTCTGTGGCCTCTTAGCCACAGCGACCCTACTTAATGACCCCACTGGACTGAGGGGCAGCTCGGGACAGAGGGGCCGCTGCTTGGGACAGAGGTGCAGCTGCTCGGGACTGAGGGGCTCTGGCGCCTCTGGGCTGACTGGCGGCACTGGCAGCCCCTGGCTGACTGGCGGCCCCTGGCTGACTGGCGTCCCTGGCCGACTGGCGGCACTGGCGGCCCCTGGCTGACTCTGGCTGACTGGCGGCACTGGCGGCCCCTGGCTGACGGGCAGCTCAGGCGGCGCTGGGCAGACGGGTGGCTCAGGCGGCGCTAGGCAGACGGGAAGCTCCGGCAACGCTGGAGAAGAAGGCTCTGGCAGTGCTGGACTGAGTAGCTCTGGCGCCACTGGACTGAGAGGCGGGAGACTCCGGCAGCGCTGGACAGGCGAGGCGCACTGTAGGCACTGCTGGCACTGGTGGTACTGGGCCGAGGGCACGCACAGGAAGCCGGGTGCGGGGAGCTGCCACAGGAGGGCTGGTGTGTGGAGGGGGTGACGGATAGACCCAACCGTGCAGGCGCACTGGAGCACCGAGCCTGCCCAACCTTACCCGGTTGAATGGTCCCGGTCGCCCTGCCAGTGCAGCGAGGTGGAATAGCCCGCACTGGGCTATGTGTCAGGACCCGGTTACGAACCCGGGTCTCCGGAGTGAGAAACAGTCACTTAACCAACTGAGCCACGAATAGTCGGCAGAACCCAGAAGATGAGGCAGACACAGCAGTACTTGAGACGGTGTATTTAATGAAGTAAAAAGTGAAGTTCTTCAGGAAAACATGTAACTCCACAACCTCAAAAGGAATTCCATAAGAACAAAGGTAATCCTCCAAGACCAAAAGGTAAATCCACAAGGTGGAAGGTAAAGCACAAAAAGCCTCAAAAGATACAAAAAAAAAAAACAAGAACAAAAAAACAGAATTCCACAAGAGAGTCCACCGGGATCAACAAGAGTTCCCAGAGTACTAGGGCTGGATGCTAACATACAAACACAGAGCAAAGAACAGAGGAAAACAAAGGGTTTAAATACAATCAAGGGAAACGAGGCACAGGTGCAAATAATAATGGGGATCAAGGGAAAACAAAAGGTCAAAAGGCACAATGGGGGCATCTAGTGACCAAAAACCGGAACAACCCTGGCCAAATCCTGACACTATGCAGGCGAACCGGGGACACATTGAATGCCCACTCAGCTCACACCCTGACCAACCAAAACATAGAAACATACAAAGCAAACTATGGTCAGGGTGTGACACGAGCGGCATAGGCAAGGTACAATAGATGGTATAAGATACAGTATGTACATATGATATGAGTAACGTAAGATATGTAGACATTATTAAAGTGGCATTGTTTAAAGTGACTAGTGGTCCATTTGTTAAAGTGGCCAGTGATTGAGTCTCCGTGTAGGCAGCAGCCTCTCTGAGTTACTGATCACTGTTTAGCAGTCTGATGGCATTGAGATAGAAGCTGTTCTTCAGTCTCTCATTCCCAGCTTTGATGCACCTGTACTGACCTCGTCTTCTGGATGGTAGCGGTGTGAACAGGCAGTGGTTCAGGTGGTTGTTGTCTTTGATGATCTTTTTGCCTTCTTGTGACATCGGGTGCTGTAGGTGTCCTGGAGGGCAGGTAGTTTTCCCCCAGTGATGTGTTGTGCACACCGCACCACCCTCCGGAGAGCCTTATGGTTGAGGGTGGAGCAGTTGCCATACCAGGCTGTGGTTGAAGAGGCATAGTTTGTCGTTGATGTGTACATCGAGGAACTTAATACCTTCCACTTTCTCCACTGTTGTCCTCTTCGACGTGGATATGGGGGTGTTCCTCTGCTGTTTCCTGAAGTCCACAATCATCCCTTTTGTTTTGTTGATGTTGAGTGAGAGTTTGTTTTCCTGACACCTCACTCCGAGTGACCTCACCTCCTCCCTGTAGGCTGTCTCGTCATTGTTGGTAATCGAGCACACTACTGTTCATCAGCAAACTTTATGATTGAGTTGGAGGTGTGCATGGCCACTCAGTCGTGGGTGAACAGGGAGTACAGGAGGGAGCTGAGCATGCACCATTGTGTTGAGAGTCAGCGAGGTGGAGATGTTGTTTCCTACCTTTATGAGATGGGGTGGCCCATCAGAAAGTCCAGGACCCAGTTGCACAGGCCTCAGAATAGAAATTGTAGACCTCCACAAGTCTGGTTCATCCTTGGGAGCAATTTCCAAATGCCTGAAGGTACCACGTTCATCTGTACAAACAATAGTACTCAAGTATAAACACCATGGGACCACACAGCCATCATACTGCTCAGGAAGGAGACGAGTTCTGTCTCCTAGAGATGAACGTACTTTGGTGCGAAAAGTGCAAATCAATCCCAGAACAACAGCAAAGGACCTTGTGAAGATGCTGGAGGAAACAGGTAAATGTATCTATATCGACAGTAAAAACAAGACCTATATCGACATAACCTGAAAGGCCGCTCAGCAAGGAAGAAGCTTCTCCTCCAAAACCACCATAAATAATCAAGACTACGGTTTGCAACTGCACATGGGGACAAAGATTGTACTTTTTGGAGAAATGTCCTCTGTTTTGATGAAACAAAAATAGAACTGTTTGGCCATAATGACACTCGTTATGTTTGGAGGAAAAAGGGGATGCTTGCAAGCCGAAGAACACCATCCCAACTGTGATGCATGGGGGTGGCAGCATCATGTTGTGGGGGTGCTTTGATGCAGGAGGGGCTGGTGCACTTCACAAAATAGATGACATCACGAGGATAAGAAATGTATGTGGATATATTGAAGCAACTTCTCAAGACATCAGTCAGGAAGTTAAAGCTTGGTTGCTAATGGGTCTTCCAAATGGACAATGACCCCAAGCATACTTCCAAAGTTGTGGCAAAATGGCTTAACGACAACAAAGTCAAGGTATTGGAGTGGCAATCGCAAAGAACTGACCTTAATCCTATAGAAAATGTGTGGGCAGAACTGAAAATGTGTGTGCGAGCAAAGAGGCCTACAAACCTGACTCAGTTACACCAGCTGTGTCAGGAGGGATGGGCCAAAATTCACCCAACTTATTGTGGGAAGCTTGTGGAAGGCAACCCGCAATGTTTGACCCAAGTTAATTTAAAGGCAATGCTACCAAATATTAACTGAATGTATGTAAACTTCTGACCCACTAGGAATGTGATGAAAAAAAAATAAAAGCTGAAATAAATTATTCTCTCTACTATTATTCTGACATTTCACATTCTTAAAATTAAGTGGTGATCCTAACTGACCTAAAACAGGACATTTTTACTTGGATTAAATGTCAGGAATTGTGACAAACTGTGTTTAAATGTATTTGGCTAAGGTGTATGTAAACTTCCGACTGTAACCTTGAAATTATACGTGAAGGCGAAGAATGGAAGACGGCCTTTATCACCACTCGAGGGCACTACGAATATCTGGTCACGCCTTACGAACGCCCCCGCAGTCTTCCAATCCTTCATGACCGAGGTTTTCTAGGATATGATCAACCGCTTTCTCATCATCTACATTGATGACATCCTGATTTACTCCTAGGTCCCTGAAGGAATATACGGTTGACTAAGAAAAGAGAAGCAGAACCTGATTAAAACTGACTATCATCCCTGGTAAAAAAAAAAGGCTTGTCCAAAAGTCATTGACGAGCCTATGCATGCACGTTTGATATTTGCATAGAGAGACAATTAGAATCACGGGGATTGATCATCCTTAATAAGTTCCCCTTTGAAAATAATTCCTAACCTGCCAGCCAAATTCGATTGATTTCGTGCCACTGCATATTCCCTGGGGTGTATTTGGCCCCCATCGTCGTCTCATGAAACCTTTCCCCTCCTGATGATGGCATAATCTGAAATGACATTAGAATGAATACACATGGAGTGGATTAAGGTTACATTCAGGCAAATTTGTCATTACAAAACATATATTCCTATCCTACTGTTCTATGTGTTTGTTAAGATCTAAGAGGCCTACTGTAGGTGATACCGGTGCAGAGAGCCTGCCCAGGGCAACTTACAGTATGTCTTTTAAAGGTGTCTCTGAGGGAATAAGTTAGACCTTACACCCATTTCCATTTCTGTTTACATGTACAGAGAACAAATGCTGTTGATTGAAGCATCCTCCCCCGGGTCCCTTTTATTCTGGAGGAGAATGTCTCCGGCTAACGACAACATGAGGTTAACAGCGGATTCTGAAATAATGTGCCATTTTCAGACGGACCTCCCCCTGTCCTTTCCATTTTCTTTGTGCCACTGGAACAACGCAGACAAGGGGAACTGATTCTGCACTGTGTCAACATGATGTGACTGCAGTCCTCACAATGTTTGTTGGCAATAGATGGGCCAGGGTGCCGAGGGAAATGAATTCCCTTTAAGTTGGTGCTGGAGGGGGGATGGAGAGAGACTGAAGACGGGGCTGGGGAGACGGGGCTGGGGGACGGGGCTGGGGAGACAGGGCTGGGGAGACGGGGCTGGGGGACGGGGCTGGGGTAACAGGGCTGGGGAGATGGGGCTGGGGAGACGGGGCTGGGGAGACGGGGCTGGGGAGATGGGGCTGGAGTGACAGGGCTGGGGAGACGGGGCTGGGGAGACGGGGCTGGGGAGACAGGGCTGGGGAGACGGGGCTGGGGAGACGGGGCAGGGGTGACGGGGCTGGAGTGACGGGGCTGGGGAGACGGGGCTGGGGAGACGGGGCTTGGGAGACAGGGCTGAGAAGACGGGGCTGGAGTGACGGGGCTGGGGAGACGGGGCTGGGAGACGAGGCAGGGGAGACGGGGCTGGGAGACGGGGCTGGGGAGACGGGGCAGGGGAGACGGGGCTGGGGAGACGGGGCAGGGGTGACGGGGCTGGAGTGACGGGGCTGGGGAGACGGGGCTGGGGAGACGGGGCTTGGGAGACAGGGCTGAGAAGACGGGGCTGGAGTGACGGGGCTGGGGAGACGGGGCTGGGAGACGAGGCAGGGGAGATGGGGCTGGGAGACGGGGTTGGGGAGACGGGGCTGGGAGAGACGGGGCATGGGGAGACGGGGCTGGGGAGACGGGGCTGGGAGACGAGGCAGGGGAGATGGGGCTGGGAGACGGGGCTGGGGAGACGGGGCAGGGGAGACGGGGCTGGGGAGACGGGTTGGCGAGACGGGGCTGGGGAGACGGGGCATGGGGAGTCGGGGCTGGGGAGACGGGGCTGGGGAGACGGGGCTGGGGAGACAGGGCTGGGTCTGGGGAGATGGAGCTGGGGAGATGGAGCTGGGGAGATAGGGCTTGGGCTGAGATAATGGTGTTACTTTTGAATCATTTTTACTTTATTTGGTAAATATTTTGATATATTTTGATATATATATTTTGATATATATTTTGATATATATTTGAACTACATTCTTCAACTGCATTGTTGATTACTAAAGGGCTTGTAAAGTAAGCATTTCACAGTAAACTCCATACCTGTTGTATTTGGCGAATGTGACAAATAAACTTTGATTTGATTTGACTTTTTACCTGGCACTAGGTCACTACTCCTCCTTTGCCTCTGGTTAAAAGGAATGCACTACATAGGGAACCGGCTGGGACAGACCCATGGAATGAGAGTTACACTTTCAGCACTGGTTAAAAGGAATGCACTACATAGGGAACCGGCTGGGACAGACCCATGGAATGAGAGTTACACTTTCAGCACTGGTTGTTGGAAATGGCAAGGCCGCTAGTGGTCCCACACACTGTGATCCAAACAAAAGCTTCTCATTTCTGTTGGGATAACTAGTCACAAGTAGCATACATTTATTTCAAACATTTAGACAATTTTCATAAGACCCTCTTAGTCAGACCAGAATCTTTGGATAAGAGATACGAGTCATAACAATTAAGCCATCAATACCAGATGCTTTCACAGCTGTAATCTCATCTAGAAACAGAGTGTGTTAAATGAATAGGATTAATTGAATATCATAGCCTATACTAATACTGTCTCAATGGCTTTTGACGAAGGGAAATCAGCAATGAAAGTGATCATTTTAGAATAGAAATTAAATCGCAAAACTTTATGAGGGATTAGAATTACATCAATAATGGTAATTAAATGGTGATTATAATGAAAGAGATGACAATTGCAATGGACAGAAAATAGCATTATAATAAATGGCATGGTTGCTCTGGATGGTGGCAGACAAAGGACACAGCAATTATGTTATTGATCTTTGTCACTCTGTACCGATGAGGCGGCGTCATTTTCACAGCCATATTCATAATGGTTCATATTCATGCTTTGGTGTTGCTGCAATAGTATTTGCATATTTTTTTACACTATTCAACGTATTAGAATAACTTGAGTTTGAACCCTTCAGCTGTCCAATATTTCACCTTTCCATTCATAAACTACTGACAACTCAAATAAGACATTCCAATAGTTTTATGTTTATTTGGAAATTAAAGAGCTCCACCAGGCGGTTGAAATGTCAAAACAGTGTTATATTATCTCCAACTAACCCCTCAAGAAGGACCATCTGTAACACATTTCAATTTCCGCACCTACTTGGAGAAAAGCATGTTTTTAAATCACTAATTGAGATGGATAGGGTCATCAAATTAACCTTAACACACATGGGTGTCCTTACCTCCTCCCTTTCTTCCATCCATCCTTCCTTCCTTCCTCCCTTATTTTCAGATGAAACTTCTGAAGCAGTCATGGCTATTGCCAAAAATCTTTAAGTCGCTGCAGAACTAGTACACACATTATGCATCTTAATGGGGTTGAGCTACGCTTCAAACAAAGCACAGAGCAGAGCTGTGACTCAAACAAAAGGACAGAGCAGAGCTGTGACTCAAACAAAAGGACAGAGTAGAGCTGTGACTCAAACAAAAGCTGGACTTAAACAAAAGGAGTAGAGCTGTGACTTAAACAAAAGGACTCTGTGAAACAAAAGGACAGAGCAGAGCTGTGACTCAAACAAAAGGACAGAGCAGAGCTGTGACTCACACAAAAGGACAGAGCAGAGCTGTAACTCAAACAAAAGGACAGAGTAGAGCTGTGACTCAAACAAAGGACAGCAGAGCTGTGACTTAAACAAAAGGACAGAGTAGAGCTGTGACTTAAACAAAATGACAGAGTAGAGCTGTGACTCAAACAAAAGGACAGAGTAGAGCTGTGACTCACACAAAAGGACAGAGCAGAGCTGTGACTCAAACAAAAGGACAGAGCAGAGCTGTGACTCAAACAAAGGACAGAGCAGAGCTGTGACTCAAACAAAAGGACAGAGTAGAGCTGTGACTCAAACAAAAGGACAGAGCAGAGCTGTGACTCAAACAAAAGCACAGAGCAGAGCTGTGACTCAAACAAAAACACAGAGCAGAGCTGTGACTCAAACAAAAACACAGAGTAGAGCTGTGACTCAAACAAAATGACAGAGCAGAGCTGTGACTCAAACAAAAGGACAGAGCAGAGCTGTGACTCAAACAAAAGGACAGAGCAGAGCTCTGAGAAGTTACATTGTGTGTCTGTTTTTATTGATTTGTCGAAGGCTTTTGACACCGTGGACCATGATGTGTTAGTGCAAAGGTTAAAATGTTGTGGAATTACTGGTCATGCTCTAGATTGGTTTATAAATTACCTATCAAATCGTACACAGTGTGTAATGGCGGATGGTTGTAAATCTGAGTCCATAGAGGTGTGCTCAGGTGTTCAGCAAAGTTCTATTTTGGGACCACTGTTGTTAATTTTGTATATCAACAACATGGGGATCTTATTGAAACAGCGGATGTTCAATGCAAATTAATTGCTTAAAAATCATACAATATGATTTTCTGGATTTTTGTTTCAGATTCCGTCTCTCACAGTTGAAGTGTACCTATGATAAAAATGACAGACCTCTACATGCTTTGTAAGTAGGAAAACCTGCAAAATCAGCAGTGTATCAAATGCTTGTTGTCCCCACTGTATATGCAGGCCTCATACCCTGAGAGCACTTCATTCAGTGTATATCATGTAACCCTCAGGTTCATTACAAATCAGAAATGCCTATTACATCATTAGGATCTTTACAGCGCTGTTGGCTGGTCGTCACGGGTATACACTGATTTATAAGACTATGTTGGGTAAATGCCATTTTCTCTCTGTTCTTTTTAAGTCAGTTCAGTAAATAAATAAATAAATATCTGATTTGCTTCGACCAGTACCAAAAAGTAGAACAGGTCATGGTAGAAATAGATTTAGTTACTTAGCACCGTGCACCGTGCTCTTGAAATTCTCTCCTGAACATTTTAAAATTATCTATTTTCGTTGGTGGAGTTTAAACACTTGATCGATGTATATATCATAGAAGAGTGTAATTGTTTTTAGGCCAGCTGTTTTTAGTCAAGATGTTTGTGTTTTTAATTGTAATATGTAATTGCTGTACTGTATGTGTGTTTATATATTTTTTTAATGTTGTGTTTGTGTATGTAAGTTGTTTTGTCTGAAACGTTGTTCCCTGTGCTGCTATTGGACCAGATCTGTCTTGGAAAAGAGATGTTATCTCAATGAGAAAAAACCTGTATAAATAAAGTCCAATTTAAAAATGACAAGATCCCTAAAATACTACTGGGAAGTGTAGGATGTATTATTTGCACATGAATACAGGGCCAAATATAAAAGTCCCTATAGTTTCTGAAGTATAACACAACAACAAAGGAGAAGCTGAATTAGAGGCACCAGACACCCCAGCAGTCAGTTTTAATTATAGATCATCTTACAAGCTATTCCACGTTTAATTGTTCAGGGAAGTAAAACGGATTCATCTATTGGGGCAAATTTCAATTGAAATGCAAGTTGGAGGATACTGCCAGGAGACAAGCGGAGAAAATTGTCTTTAATTGTTTAATCCATATCAGTTATTCACCATATGGGAGGAATTACAGGTAGAATGTTGATGGGATAAACACCACTCATAAACAAGAGCCTCGGAGGTATAGCTATAGGTGTAGCTGGTTTGTGGTGTCTTTTAAGATCATTACGATCAATTTCTCTTTCCTGTTTTTTCTCTCTTTAGCCCCCTGTTAATAAGATATGCATGAGAATAAAACCTATTTTTACTGATCATCAGCCTTAATGTGGTGCTTTACTTATTTGATGTGCTATTTTTTGGTCTTCCCTTCGTATCCCTGTTACTGTCCCTCGTCAATCACCAAGAGCAAACAGTTATTCCTTTAAACGTCATTTTTTTTTGTTTCCAAAAAGGTTATATTTGGGTCTAATTACGTTCTGAAGTGGGATTTCAATTAGCTACATTCATTTAATAGCATTTTTTTCCCCCTCAATATAATTGATTGGTTCTGAGTTATGTTCGGCTGGGTTGGTAATTACCATACCATTCATCTCACCGTAATTAGAGTCAATGATTCAATTGTGGCTTAAAGCTTCCATTTCCTTAAGGAATTAATTTAAAGAACTTGTCATTAATGTATTAAGTCAAATGTCTAGTATTTCGTGGGATATTTCGGGACGGAAAAGGTCCACTCGCAAACAAGGTTGTTTGCATGCCTGTACAGTACATGTCTTTGAATAAGAGCATCTGCTAAAGGGCATATATTACGACACTATCATTTACTGAGGCTAAAAGTGAACAGTGACGTGCAAGAGATTTGGGTTGGATATCTGAGAGTCAGAAATAGTTTGCCATACTCAAGGCCTTACGGTGAGTAAGTTGCATTGTTACCTACCTCATATTTTACCTATAGACCAGGACTCACTTCCATCCATCGGTTCAATCAAACTCATTTGTTAATAGAAATGGTCTGATCAAGTGCAGAAGAAGAAGCATTGCTTGATATTTCAAGGTCAGTTGAGAGGTATTTGAACCGGGAGAAGTCAGATATATAGAGTAGCTGAAACTATGGCATAGAATAAAGAATGAGGCTTCTACAAGGTGCACATCAAACGTGAGAGTGAAATATGAATTGAAATGTTGGAGAAGGTAATCACTTTGATTGGCCTTTGATCTTTGAAAGCTAACTGCAGAATTATTTATGCTGTTGAAATTGGAGTGTTTTTTAGGATTGCAGGATTGCTGTCTTTTCCCTCTACACACCCAATAACCCCAACCCCAACCCTAGCTCCAAACCTACCCCTAACCCTAACCCTAGCCCTAGCCCTAACCCTAACACTAACCCTAACCCTAACCCTAACCCTAACCCTTGCCCTAGCCCTAACCCTAACCCTAGCCCTACCCCTAACCCTAACCCTAACCCTAGCCCTAACCCTAACCCTAGCCCTAACCCTAACCCTAACCCTAGCCCTAGCCCTAACCCTAACCCTAACCCTAGCCCTAACCCTAACCCTAGCCCTAGCCCTAACCCTAACCCTAGCCCTAGCCCTAACCCTAACCCTAGCCCTACCCCTAACCCTAACCCTAGCCCTAACCCTAGCCCTAGCCCTAACCCTAACCCTAACCCTAACCCTAACCCTAACCCTAACCCTAGCCCTAACCCTAACCCTAGCCCTAGCCCTAGCCCTAGCCCTAACCCTAACCCTAACCCTAGCCCTAGCCCTAACCCTAGCTCTACCCTAACCCTAGCCCTAGCCCTAGCCCTAAACCTAGGTCTAACCCTAACTCTAACCCTAGCGCTGGAAACTGAGAAGATGGCTGACGTTTTAGTTGTTCCTAACAGATTGTGTTATTATGTTCGTTTTTTGTGTTGTTTGTAAACCTTTTTTTAATAAAATGTTTTACTCATAATGTCGCTGCTAACATCTCTTATGACTGAAAATAACTTCTGGACATCAGAACATCGATTACACGAACTGGCAGAACCTTTTATTTCCTTTAACGAGTCCGACAAGCCCGACATGAACGCCATACTGCTTTCCCAGAAACAGGCGCAAATCCCCATAATTTGTGTGAAGAGACAACAGAGAAAAAGGGGGCGAAGGTCAGGCTGCATTCTGAGAATTTGTAGGCGATGGAATGAATAAAATAAATTAATACGATTCAATCTTAGTCCTGTATTGACACTTTGCCTGTTTGATGGTTTGTCGGAGGGCATAGCAGGATGTCTTATTGTAACTGCGTTTGTCTGTTGAATGAAGAGAGTCAGACCGAAATGAAGCGTGTAGGTTACTCATGACTTTAATGAAATATATCGCGGTACATGAAATAACTGAATAAATACAAAAACAACAAACGGAACGTGAAACCTATTACAGCCTATCTGGTGAACACTACACAGAGACAGGAACAAACACCCACAAAATACAACGCGAACTCAAGCTACCTAAATACGGTTCCCAATCCGAGACAACGAGAATCACCTGACTCCAATTGAGAATCGCCTCAGGCAGCCAAGCCTAACTAGACACACCCCTAATCATACACAATCCCAATTAATACAAACCCCAATACGAAACACAACATATAAACCCATGTCACACCCTGGCCTACCCAAACATATAACAAAAACACAAAATACAATGACCAAAGTGGACTCCCGGACGCACCTCAAGAGCATAGGGAGGGTCCGGGTGGGCGTCTGTCCATGGTGGCGGTTCTGGCTCGGGACGTGGACCCCACTCCATTAATGTCCTAGTTCCTCCCCTTAGCGTCCTGGGATCATCCACCTTTCTCCGCCGACCATGGCCTAATAGTCCTCACCCAGATCCCCACATAACTGAGGGGCAGCTCGGGACAGAGGGGCAGCTTGGGACAGAGGGGCAGCTCAGGACAGAGGGGCATCTCAGGACAGAGGGGCAGCTCGGGACAGAGGGGCAGCCCGGGACAGCGGGGCAGCTCGGGACAGAGGGGCAGCTCGGGACAGAGGGGCATCTCAGGACAGAGGGGCATCTCAGGACAGAGGGGCATCTCAGGACAGAGGGGCATCTCAGGACAGAGGGGCAGCATGGGACAGAGGGGCAGCCCGGGACAGAAGCAGCCTGGTACTGAGAGGAAGCCCGGTACTGAGGGGAAGCCCGGTACTGAGGGGAAGCCCGGTACTGAGAGGAAGCTCAGTACTGAGAGGAAGCTCAGGCAGGTAGTAGGCTCCGGTAAATCCTGGCTGGCTGGTGGAACTGGATGATTCAAGTTGTCTGGCCGATCTAGAAGATCTTGGCAGACTGGCACTTCTGGCGGATCCAGGCAGACTGGCGACGCTGGACCGACTGGCGGAGGACTGGTGTGTAGAAGTGGCTCTGGATAGACCGGACCGTGCAGGCGCACTGGAGCTCTTGAGCACCGATCCTGCCCGAGCTTACCTGGCTCGATGCCCACTCTAGCCCGGCGAATTTGAAAGGGCTGGTATGTGCCGCACCTGGCTCTGCACCCGCACTGGAAACACCGTGCGCTCTATAGCATAACACGGTGCCTGCCCGGTCTCTCTAGCCCAACGGTGAGCACAGGGAGTATGCGCAGGTCTCCTACCTGGCATAACTATTCTCTCTTCTAGCTCCCCCCCAATAATTTTTTGGGGCTGTTTTTCCGGTTTCCAACCGCCGTGCTGCTTCCTCATACCTGCGCCTCTCCGCTTCTATTTCTTCCTTGGGACGGCGATATTCTCCCGGCTGCGCCCAGGGTCCTTTACCGACTAATATCATCTCCCAAGACCAGAAGTCCTCATATTGCTGCTCCTCACAATTAACAGGGAGAGTAGGCTCAGGTCTGACTCCTGACTCAGCCACTCTCTCTCTGCGCTCTCCCCCGTTACTTTCGGTTTTCGCTCTGCGTCGCCGTGTTTTCCTTTTAGACTCCATTAGCCTGTAGTCCTCTTCGCACTGCTGAAGCGAATCCCAGGCGGGCTCCTGCACTCGCTCTGGGTCGGCCGCCCACCTGTCGATTTCTTCCCACGTCGTATAATCCATGCTTCTGCTGTCCATAACGTCCTCCTTTAGCTCCTGCCAGTTTACACACTGCTCGGTCTGTGAGTGGTGGTGGGTGTTTCTGTAACGGCGTTCGTCTGTTGAATGAAGAGAGTCAGACCGAAATGCAGCGTGTAGGTTACTCATGACTTTAATGAAATATATCGCGGTACATGAAATAACATGAATAAATACAAAAACAACAAAAACACCAGCCTATCTGGTGAACACTACACAGAGACAGGAACAAACACCCACAAAATACAACGCGAACTCAGGCTACCTAAATACGGTTCCCAATCCGAGACAACGAGAATCACCTGACTCCAATTGAGAATCGCCTCAGGCAGCCAAGCCTAACTAGACACACCCCTAATCATACACAATCCCAATTAATACAAACCCCATTACGAAACACAACATATAAACCCATGTCACACCCTGGCCTACCCAAACATATAACAAAAACACAAAATACAATGACCAAGGCGTGACACTTATAAGGTTCTGGGTTAGAGTCCTGCTTCTTGAAAGCGGCAGCTCTAGCCTTTAGCTCAGTGTGAATGCTGCCTGTAATCCATGGCTTCTGGTTGGGGTATGTACGGTCACTGTGGGGAAGACGTCATCGATGCACTTATTGATGAAGCCAATGACTGATGTGGTAAACTCCTCAATGCCATAGGAAGAATCCTGTAACGTATTCCAGTCTTGGCTTTCAAATCAGTCCTGTAGCTTAGCATCTGCTTCATTTGACCACCTTTTTTTGACGGAGTCACCATTGCTTCCCGCTTTAATTTTTGCTTGCAAGCATGAATCAGGAGGATATAATTATGGTCAGATTTGCCAAATGGAGGGCGAGGGAGAGCTTGGTACGTGTCTCTGTGTGTGGAGGAAAGGTGGTCTAGAATTGTTTTCCCTCTGGTTGCACATTTAACATGCTGATTGAAATGAAGTAAAACAAAACTGATTTAAGTTTCCCTGCATTAAAGTCCCCAGCCACTCGTGTTTGCTTATGGCCTTATATTGCTCATTGACTGTGGTTTTAGTGCCAGCTTCGGTCTGCGGTGGTATGTCGACAGCTACGGAGAATACAGATGAAAACTCTCTAAGTAGATAGTGTGGTCTACAGCTTATCATGAGATACTCTGCCTCAGGTGAGCAAAATCTAGAGACTTCCTTAGATATCATGCTGTATAAATGCATAGGCCCCCGCCCCGTGTGTTACCAGAGGCTACTAATCTGTTCTGCCGATAAAGTACATAACACGCCAGCTGTATGTTTTTAACGTTGTCGTTCAGCCACGACTCGATGAAACAGAAGATGCACCCTGATCTCTTTCCGCGAAGTCTCCGCTTCCTTCTCCAGCGAATAACGGGGATCTGGGCCAGGTCGGGGGTGTTAATTCTCTACCGTCTGGCTCATTGTGTATCTGGGCCAGGTCGGGGGTGTTATATCTCTACCGTCTGGTTCATTGTGTATCTGGGCCAGGTCGGGGGTGTTATATCTCTACCGTCTGGCTCATTGGGTATCTGGGCCAGGTCGGGGGTGTTATATCTCTACCGTCCAACTCATTGTGTATCAGGGCCAGGTTGGGGGTGTTATATCTCTACCGTCCAACTCATTGTGTATCAGGGCCAGGTCGGGGGTGTTATATCTCTACCGTCCGGCTCATTGGGTATCTGGGCCATGTCGGGGGTGTTATATTTCTACCGTCCAACTCATTGAAGAAGAAGTCTTTGTCCAGTTTGAGATAAGCAATCTCAGTTCTGAAGTCCAGAAGCTCTTTTCGGTCATAAGAGACGGTAGCAGCAACATTATGTACAAAACGACAACGCGAAAAAACTAACAAAATTGCATGGTTGTTTAAGAGTCGATGATATGGCAACCTTCCCCTCCGGAGAATCTACTGTACACATTGGGGTTGGTTCCCCCCTATACAATAGGAACCTACTGTACACATTGGGGTTGGTTCCCCCCATACAATAGGAATCTACTGTACACATTGGGGTTGGTTCCTCCCTATACAATAGGAATCTACTGTACACATTGGGTTGGTTCCTCCCTATACAATAGGAATCTACTGTACACATCGGGGTTGGTTCCCCCCTATACAATAGGAACCTACTGTACACATTGGGGTTGGTTCCCCCCATACAATAGGAATCTACTGTACACATTGGGGTTGGTTCCCCCTATACAATAGGAATCTACTGTACACATTGGGGTTGGTTCCCCCCATACAATAGGAATCTACTGTACACATTGAGGTTGGTTCCCCCCATACAATAGGAATCTACTGTACACATTGGGGTTGGTTCCCCCTATACAATAGGAATCTACTGTACACATTGGGGTTGGTTCCCCCTATACAATAGGAATCTACTGTACACATTGGGTTGGGACCCCCCTATACAATAGGAATCTACTGTACTCATTGGGTTGGTTCCCCCCTATACAATAGGAATCTACTGTACACATTGGGTTGGTTCCTCTCTATACAATAGGAATCTACTGTACACATTGGGTTGGTTCCCCCCTATACAATAGGAATCTACTGTACACATTGGGTTGGTTCCCCCCAAGGAATCTACTGTACACATTGGGGTTGGTTCCTCCCTATACAATAGGAATCTACTGTACACATTGGGGTTGGTTCCTCCCTATACAATAGGAATCTACTGTACACATTGGGGTTGGTTCCCCCCTATACAATAGGAATCTAGTGTACACATTGGTTTGGTTCCCCCCATACAATAGGAATCTACTGTACACATTGGGTTGGTTCCTCCCTATACAATAGGAATCTACTGTACACATTGGGGTTGGTTCCTCCCTATACAATAGGAATCTACTGTACACATTGGGTTGGTTCCCCCCTATACAATAGGAATCTACTGTACACATTGGGGTTGGTTCCTCCCTATACAATAGGAATCTACTGTACACATTGGGGTTGGTTCCTCCCTATACAATAGGAATCTACTGTACACATGGGGTTGGTTCCTCCCTATACAATAGGAATCTACTGTACACATTGGGGTTGGTTCCTCCCTATACAATAGGAATCTACTGTACACATTGGGTTGGTTCCCCCCTATACAATAGGAATCTACTGTACACATTGGGGTTGGTTCCCCCCTATACAATAGGAATCTACTGTACACATTGGGTTGGTTCCCCCCTATACAATAGGAATCTACTGTACACATTGGGGTTGGTTCCCCCCTATACAATAGGAATCTACTGTACACATTGGGTTGGTTCCTCCCTATACAATAGGAATCTACTGTACACATTGGGTTGGTTCCCCCCAAGGAATCTACTGTACACATTGGGTTGGTTCCTCCAAATACAATAGGAATCTACTGTACACATTGGGTTGGTTCCTCCCTATACAATAGGAATCTACTGTACACATTGGGTTGGTTCCCCCCTATACAATAGGAATCTACTGTACACATTGGGTTGGTTCCTCCCTATACAATAGGAATCTACTGTACACATTGGGGTTGGTTCCTCCCTATACAATAGGAATCTACTGTACACATTGGGTTGGTTCCCCCCTATACAATAGGAATCTACTGTACACATTGGGGTTGGTTCCTCCCTATACAATAGGAATCTACTGTACACATTGGGGTTGGTTCCTCCCTATACAATAGGAATCTACTGTACACATGGGGTTGGTTCCTCCCTATACAATAGGAATCTACTGTACACATTGGGGTTGGTTCCTCCCTATACAATAGGAATCTACTGTACACATTGGGTTGGTTCCCCCCTATACAATAGGAATCTACTGTACACATTGGGGTTGGTTCCCCCCTATACAATAGGAATCTACTGTACACATTGGGTTGGTTCCCCCCTATACAATAGGAATCTACTGTACACATTGGGGTTGGTTCCCCCCTATACAATAGGAATCTACTGTACACATTGGGTTGGTTCCTCCCTATACAATAGGAATCTACTGTACACATTGGGTTGGTTCCCCCCAAGGAATCTACTGTACACATTGGGTTGGTTCCTCCAAATACAATAGGAATCTACTGTACACATTGGGTTGGTTCCTCCCTATACAATAGGAATCTACTGTACACATTGGGTTGGTTCCCCCCTATACAATAGGAATCTACTGTACACATTGGGGTTGGTTCCTCCCTATACAATAGGAATCTACTGTACACATTGGGGTTGGTTCCTCCAAATACAATAGGAATCTACTGTACACATTGGGGTTGGTTCCCCCCTATACAATAGGAATCTACTGTACACATTGGGGTTGGTTCCCCCCTATACAATAGGAATCTACTGTACACATTGGGTTGGTTCCCCCCTATACAATAGGAATCTACTGTACACATTGGGGTTGGTTCCTCCCTATACAATACGAATCTACTGTACACATTGGGTTGGTTCCCCCCTATACAATACGAATCTACTGTACACATTGGGTTGGTTCCTCCCTATACAATAGGAATCTACTGTACACATTGGGGTTGGTTCCTCCCTATACAATAGGAATCCACTGTACACATTGGGTTGGTTCCCCCCTATACAATACGAATCTACTGTACACATTGGGTTGGTTCCTCCCTATACAATAGGAATCTACTGTACACATTGGGGTTGGTTCCCCCCTATACAATAGGAATCTACTGTACACATTGGGGTTGGTTCCCCCCTATACAATAGGAATCTACTGTACACATTGGGGTTGGTTCCTCCCTATACAATAGGAATCTACTGTACACATATGGGTTGGTTCCCCCCAAGGAATCTACTGTACACATTGGGGTTGGTTCCCCCCTATACAATAGGAATCTACTGTACACATTGGGGTTGGTTTCCTCCCATACCATATGAAGCCCTTGGGACCTTAGAGACTAAAAAGTTGTAATTTGATTTGTTTAGTAACAATATAAGATCAATTTCCTAATTCAAATGGAACACTATGAGACAACAGTCATGCTCACGCAAGCTTGCTACAAGATAAAATATGTCTGACATTTTAGTTAGCCTACCTTAGAGACAATAACATGATGGGCTTTTTTTTACTAAACCAAACAGGATCCATTGCTGATCTCCACTCTCCTCGATTCTCTGGACTAAAAGAGCCGCCACAGAGGGCTCTGTTTGATATCACCCATTCTAGGCTGCGTCCTTAGAAAGGTCACAGGCATCAAGAAAATAAGAGGAATGAGCCAGGAGGGTTTTAAAGTTGTATTAATGAGGACCCCCCTCACCGGCGCAACTCTTAGAGGTCAGCCCATCACCTAAAAGGATAAAGATATATCACGGTGGATAGGGCCTGGGCTAGTATGGTCTCAAACCCCCCTTCTCTTTTCTCCTATGGCTCTGCTCTTATGAAAGCAACCCCTGTCAAGGGTCCCTGGGTGGATGAAAGCTACCCTCCCCCCTCCTCCTCCACCTCCACTGTTGCAAAACCTCAGAAATATTCCTGGTGGTAGTGTCAGTGAATAAGGTATCCAATACATTTTGTATTTTTTAAGAGACATGCGCTGCTACATTATCCTACTCTGAAGAGGTGAAATATGTGAGACTGGGAAACTGCTTAAGATGACACGATTGCCTTATTTGGTGCAGTACTTTGGAGGGGAAGGGTATTTGGAGGCGTTGTAGTACTTGGCCGGGAGGTGTAAACTGTCTGCAGGTGAGATGTATATATGCATGACCTTGACATGCAGCCGATCTAACGTCACAAAAAGGTGCTTTAAAAAATATAAACCCTTTTACACTACATCGTACTTCGTTCTATTAATCAATATATGTTATATACAATATGCTATACAGCTTGTGCATAACTCTATACATGCAGTCTCTATACATGCAATCTCTATACATGCAGTCTCTATACCCACAGTCTCTGTACATGCAGTCTCTGTACATACAGTCTCTATACATGCAGTCTCTATACATGCAGTCTCTATACATGCAGTCTCTATACATGCAGTCTCTATACATGCAGTCTCTATACCCACAGTCTCTGTACATGCAGTCTCTGTACATGCAGTCTCTGTACATACAGTCTCTATACATGCAGTCTCTATACCCACAGTCTCTGTACATGCAGTCTCTGTACATACAGTCTCTATACATGCAGTCTCTATACATGCAGTCTCTATACATGCAGTCTCTATACCCACAGTCTCTGTACATGCAGTCTCTGTACATACAGTCTCTATACATGCAGTCTCTATACATACAGCCTATACATGCAGTCTCTATACATGAATCTCTACACATGCAGTCCATGCCCACAGTCTCTATACATGCAGTCTCTATACATACAGCCTATACATGCAGTCTCTATACATGAATCTCTACACATGCAGTCCATGCCCACAGTCTCTATACATGCAGTCTCTATACATACAGCCTATACATGCAGTCTCTATACATGAATCTCTACACATGCAGTCCATGCCCACAGTCTCTATACATGCAGTCTCTATACATACAGCCTATACATGCAGTCTCTATACATGAATCTCTACACATGCAGTCCATACCCACAGTCTCTATACATGCAGTCCATACCCACAGTCTCTATACATGCATCTCTAATCATGCAGTCTACATATGCAGTCTCTATACATGCAGTCTCTACATGCAGTCTATATATGCAGTCTATTCATGCAGTTTATACATGCAGTCTCTATACATGCAGTCTCTATACATGCAGTATCTATATGCAGTCTGTAAATGCAGTCTCTATACATGCAGTCTGTACATGCAGTATATAACTTATAGACATGCAGTCTACAAGCCGAACATTCATGATCCTTTTAGATGCAGAAACAACTTAAAGTACTGGCCTAGGTAAAGTACTGGCCTATGCTTCCTGTCTGTGCATGAGGCTATTTAAAACAAGTCTTGTTCTGGCCATAATAAGCCAACATTCAGCAATGTATAGGCGGCAATACAAAGATGTCTTTATTTTGTTTGAGGTTAACACCCCATGTGTCCAAGATAAAAACTGTGGCTGTTGACATGGCAACCATTTAAGCTGAATAGCTGTGTTCCGGCATGGTGTTTGTGTGTGTGTGTGTGTGTGTGTGTGTGTGTGTGTGTGTGTGTGTGTGTGTGTGTGTGTGTGTGTGTGTGTGTGTGTGTGTGTGTGTGTGTGTGTGTGTGTGTGCGTGCGTGCGTGCGTGTGTGTGTGTGTGTGTGATAGCAGTTTTAGAAATAATTCCATCAGAAACTGTTGTGTCCAGAAGATTTTTCGTCTCAGAGGCACAGAGGGGAAAACAAGTGATTTTTCCACACAGCAACAACGGGCTACCTTGTAGATACTCATTCATGTTATTTTTCTTCTTGGGATTTAAATTGTGAACAAAATAAGACCTGAATGTCAAGGATCTTGTTGCTCAGGGGTCTCTGCCAAGATGTCCTTCTGTAGCTCAGTTGGTAGAGCATGGCGCTTGTAACGCCAGGGTAGTGGGTTCGATCCCCGGGACCACCCATACGTAGAATGTATGCACACATGACTGTAAGTCGCTTTGGATAAAAGTGTCTGCTAAATGGCATATATTATTATTATATGTCATATGTTCAGGATGCCCCCCCCCCCCCCCCCCCCAAACAAAAGACAGCCGTTCGACACAAACATCTCATTCAAGTAATTCAGGGCTAGATGATTCGTTGACAAGTTGAATCAGGTGTTTTTGTCCAGGATTGCAATAAAATGATGTACTGTTGTGGGGTACTGGAGGACCACGGGTTGGAAACAGTATAGAACCCTTTCCAAATGTTCTATAAAGAATCGTTCAAAAAATATTAGATGTAGCACCAAACAAGTGTTCCCGCTATGGTTACAACCCTTTTTTTTGGAGGGCTATATAAAATATTTTTGTTATTGTTATTTATTGAACTTTTGTAGAGAATGGTTCCTACACCCAAACAAGGGCACTGCGTTTATCCACCTCTGGCCTGCTCGCCTCCCTACCACTGAGGAAGTACAGCTCCCGCTCAGCCCAGTCAAAACTGTTCGCTGCCCTGGCCCCCCCAATGGTGGAACAAACTCCCTCACGACGCCAGGACAGCGGAGTCAATCACCACCTTCCGGAGACACCTGAAACCCCACCTCTTTAAGGAATATCTAGGATAGGATAAGTAATCCCTCTCACCCCCCCCCCCCCTAAGTTTTAGATGCACTATTGTTAAGTGACTGTCCCACTGGATGTCATAAGGTGAATGCACCAATTTGTAAGTCGCTCTGGATAAGAGCGTCTGCTAAATGACTTAAATGTAATGTAAATGTAAAAATCTTTCTCTGTTTTGGTTAAATAGCCATAATATACTGTTACATTTCCCAATTGGTTTTATTGTGTTTATTAACAAGTTGTATCAGGTATGCTAGGTCTGGAATGACTGAGGGTCCCTGAGGAGTGAATTAAGAACTACTAACTTAGTCAACCGTTCTCAATCGACACAAGGCCGTACATGAGTCTTTCACAAGACACCGTAACGAGCCATAGTAGTATACACCGAGTATACCAGACTCCTTTTGCCTTCAGAACAATTCATTCGGGGCATGGTGTCAAAAGCGTTCCACAGGGATGCTGGCTCATGTTGACTCCAATGCTTCCCACGTTTGTGTCAAGTTGACTGGGTTGCTTTGGGTGGTGGACTATTCTTGATACACACGGGAAACTGTTAAGTCTTATAAATTCCCAGAAGTGTTGCATTTCTTGACACAAACTGGTGCGCCTGGCCCCTACAACCATACCCTGTTCAAAGGCACTTCAAGTGGCGCAGTGCTCTAAGGCATTGCATCTCAGTGCTAGAGGTGTCACTACAGACCCTGGTTCGATTCTAGGCTCTATCACAACCGGCCGTGATTGGGAGTCCCATAGGTTGGATTGTCCGGGTTAGGGTTTGGCCGGGGTAGGCTGTAATTGTACATAATAATTTATTCTTGACTGACTTGCATGTTTAAATAAAGGTACAATTAATGAACTGAATGTCACACATGCACAATTCATGTCTTAATTGTTTTAAGGTTTAAAAATCCTTCTTTGACCTGTCTCCTCCCCTTCATCTACACTGACTGAGTTGGATTTAACCTGTCTCCTCCCCTTCATCTACACTAATTGAGGTGGATTTAACCTGTCTCCTCCCCTTCATCTACACTGATTGAGGTGGATTTAACCTGTCTCCTCCCCTTCATCTACACTGACTGAGGTGGATTTAACCTGTCTCCTCCCCTTCATCTACACTAATTGAGGTGGATTTAACCTGTCTCCTCCCCTTCATCTACACTAATTGAGGTGGATTTAACCTGTCTCCTCTCCTTCATCTACACTAATTGAGGTGGATTTAACCTGTCTCCTCCCCTTCATCTACACTGACTGAGGTGGATTTAACCTGTCTCCTCCCCTTCATCTACACTAATTGAGGTGGATTTAACCTGTCTCCTCCCCTTCATCTACACTAATTGAGGTGGATTTAACCTGTCTCCTCCCCTTCATCTACACTAATTGAGGTGGATTTAACCTGTCTCCTCCCCTTCATCTACACTAATTGAGGTGGATTTAACCTGTCTCCTCCCCTTCATCTACACTAATTGAGGTGGATTTAACCTGTCTCCTCCCCTTCGTCTACACTAATTGAGGTGGATTTAACCTGTCTCCTCCCCTTCATCTACACTAATTGAGGTGGATTTAACCTGTCTCCTCCCCTTCATCTACACTAATTGAGGTGGATTTAACCTGTCTCCTCCCCTTCATCTACACTAATTGAGGTGGATTTAACCTGTCTCCTCCCCTTCATCTACACTAATTGAGGTGGATTTAACCTGTCTCCTCCCCTTCATCTACACTGACTGAGGTGGATTTAACCTGTCTCCTCCCCTTCATCTACACTAATTGAGGTGGATTTAACAAGAGACATCAACAAGGGATCATATCGTTCACCTGGGTTCACCTGGGTTCACCTGGTCAGTCTATGTCATGGAAAGAGCAGGTGTTCTTAATGTTTTGTATACTCAGTGTATAACATGTAATTGCATATTACAACAGATTCGATTAACTGGAAAGACACTCTCAGACACGCCTTATATTATAATTACCACTAATTAAGGAAAGAACCCCTTTTTTTTTTTTACTGCAAAGAATCATTGACACGCTCAGTGTGAATCCACATAGAATCATCATCTTTCCTAAAGTGCCCTCGAGGAAGGCAAATGTTTTTCGTGTGTAAGACTTCAACTTAATAGGAATACACGGGCCGACATTACGGTGACCGTGTTAGCATGTGCACAGTATTAAAGGATAGTAGCTCATATCCCGCTTTAGGTGTTATTCCGGATAAGCTGTGTACATGCATCTTTGATATCCCGCTCACGAATATCTGAATGTGTCCATGAATAAACAGAATATCCCTCATTCAAGCTCATATGGAATATTATCTGAAATACAGACACTGACTGTAGGCCTATAACAAGGTGTCCATGAGACACATATTAGCTTGATGCTCTAACACACTCCTTCAAATTAAAACGGTAGTTTCAATTTCTGAAGATTTACCTTTTATGATCCAGTCATTTAAATTGAAGGATAGACAATTGTTTTCAATGTACAAAATCCTGATTTTCTACAATGTACATTATTTATGTTTTAAATATAGTTTTTCAAATTGTAACAATTTACCTCTATTCATTTGAAAAGGAAAAATAAAATATTGCCGTTGCTGATGGAAATTGCGTGATTTCTCAGTTTGTAGATCAAGAGGAAGGTGGATGCTACCACATCAGTTTAGGGGGGAGATGAACCTACACCTTGCTGTGGTCCTTGGAGGTGGTCACACAGGCACACACACACACACACACACATACACACACACACACACACACACACACACACACACACACACACACACACACACACACACACACACACACACACACACACACACACACACACACACACACACACACACACACACACACACACACACACACACACACACACACACACACACACACACACACACACCCAAAGCAATGCTATACCATTGCATTGTCAGGAGTTAACTGTTTTGGTGATGTCACTGACTGCAAAGACGTTGCGTGCATAATGCACTGATTACTTTGAGAAGGACTGCCCCTGAACTCTTGTGATGGAAAACGTGCAGCTTGCATAGCCACAGGGCATGTGTGTGTGAGTGTGAGTGTGAGTGTGAGTGTGTGAGAGAGAGAGAGAGAGAGAGAGAGAGAGAGAGAGAGAGAGAGAGAGAGAGAGAGAGAGAGAGAGAGAGAGAGAGAGAGAGAGAGAGAGAGAGAGAGAGAGAGAGAGAGAGGGAGGGAGAGAGAGAGATTTCTCATCCTAAAGACCCCATTAATTTACTTCTTTGGTTGAGTGGCCTCATCCAAATGTCTCTCTCTCTCAATGTGCCTCCCTCCCTGTCACTGTAATAGTAGTATGTGCTTGAAGCACGTGCTTAGCAATCACTGTAGTTTCTCTAACCCCACCAATATTCCAGCTAAACATTTTCAAATGATACAAGGGGGGGATGTCAGAAATTGAATAAAAATAATAATAATATCAAAATATCCTCGACATTGAAACTCAGTTGATATTTTTATATTGTATGAGTGGATCAGAAAATTGAAACATTGAAACATTGAAAGTAATATTGTATTATGTAACTTGAATGATCATATGAGATCATTGGATTGAACAGTGATACCCTAAGGCCCTAATATAATATTAACTCATGCAGAATGATGTATTTCTTGCAGTAAAAGGATACAACAAATGTACATTTTGTCCCGGGAACGGGAGTGGAGACATATAACTTATTTATTGTGAATGAGCGTGTAATGTCATGTGTTATCGTTGACAGGTTTATGCAAACAGACAGCATTTCAACCACATAAAATATGTACCCAAGACTAACTGTAGATCAGAAACGTGTGTCGTCATTTTCTCAGCCTGTCATTCCCTTAAAACCGTTCAAACTGATGACATTTTGCCATCTTTCCACTTTTGTTTTTGTAGTTATTGCATTTTCTCCCCGGTCCCTAAAAGAAACAGACAATTTTACAGGTGTTAATTAACAAAATGACTAATTAATTCCTTCTATCGATGTAAAACGTTATTCTGGTGAGCGCTACTTTATTTAGTCTTCAGGGGCAACAAGTTATGACAGAAGGAAAGCAGGATGTATTTAACTATAGTCGACAAACTATGAAATGTCAGTAATTATAAAACCGTAACATGTCGGAAAACAAGGGTGAAGGAAGCCAGTATACAGGTCAGCAAAATCAGCATCAGTATCAGCAAAATCAGCATCACCATCAGCAAAATCAGCATCAGCAAAATCAGCATCAGTATCAGCAAAATCAGCATCAGTATCAGCAACATCAGCATCAGTATCAGCAAAATCAGCATCACCATCAGCAAAATCAGCATCAGCAAAATCAGCATCACCATCAGCAAAATCAGCATCAGTATCAGCAAAATCAGCATCAGTATCAGCAAAATCAGCATCAGCAAAATCAGCATCACCATCAGCAAAATCAGCATCAGTATCAGCAAAATCAGCATCAGTATCAGCAAAATCAGCATCAGTATCAGCAAAATCAGCATCAGTATCAGCAACATCAGCATCAGTATCAGCAAAATCAGCATCAGTATCAGCAAAATCAGCATCACCATCAGCAAAATCAGCATCAGTATCAGCAACATCAGCATCAGTATCAGCAAAATCAGCATCAGTATCAGCAAAATCAGCATCAGTATTATCAAAATCAGCATCAGTATTATCAAAATCAGCATCAGTATTATCAAAATCAGCATCAGTATCAGCAAAATCAGCATCAGTATTATCAAAATCAGCATCAGTATCAGCAAAATCAGCATCAGCAAAATCAGCATCACCATCAGCAAAATCAGCATCAGTATCAGCAAAATCAGCATCAGTATCAGCAAAATTCAGTATCAGCAAAATCAGCATCAGTATCAGCAAAATCAGCATCAGTATCAGCAAAATCAGCATCAGTATCAGCAAAATTCAGTATCAGCAAAATCAGCATCAGTATCAGCAAAATCAGCATCAGTATCAGCAAAATCAGCATCAGTATCAGCAAAAGCAGCATCAGTATCAGCTAAATCAGCATCAGTATCAGCAAAATCAGCATCAGTATCAGCAAAATCAGCATCAGTATCAGCAAAATCAGCATCAGTATCAGCAAAATTCAGTATCAGCTAAATCAGCATCAGTATTAGCAAAATTCAGTATCAGCAAAATCAGCATCAGTATCAGCAAAATCAGCATCAGTATCAGCAAAATCAGCATCAGTATCAGCAAAAGCAGCATCAGCATCAGCAAAATCAGCATCACCATCAGCAAAATCAGCATCAGTATCAGCAAAATCAGCATCAGTATCAGCAAAATTCAGTATCAGCTAAATCAGCATCAGTATTAGCAAAAGCAGCATCAGTATCAGCAAAATCAGCATCAGTATCAGCAACATCAGCATCAGTATCAGCAAAATCAGCATCAGTATCAGCAAAATCAGCATCAGTATTATCAAAATCAGCATCAGTATTATCAAAATCAGCATCAGTATTATCAAAATCAGCATCAGTATCAGCAAAATCAGCATCAGTATTATCAAAATCAGCATCAGTATCAGCAAAATCAGCATCAGCAAAATCAGCATCACCATCAGCAAAATCAGCATCAGTATCAGCAAAATCAGCATCAGTATCAGCAAAATTCAGTATCAGCAAAATCAGCATCAGTATCAGCAAAATCAGCATCAGTATCAGCAAAATCAGCATCAGTATCAGCAAAATTCAGTATCAGCAAAATCAGCATCAGTATCAGCAAAATCAGCATCAGTATCAGCAAAATCAGCATCAGTATCAGCAAAAGCAGCATCAGTATCAGCTAAATCAGCATCAGTATCAGCAAAATCAGCATCAGTATCAGCAAAATCAGCATCAGTATCAGCAAAATCAGCATCAGTATCAGCAAAATTCAGTATCAGCTAAATCAGCATCAGTATTAGCAAAATTCAGTATCAGCAAAATCAGCATCAGTATCAGCAAAATCAGCATCAGTATCAGCAAAATCAGCATCAGTATCAGCAAAAGCAGCATCAGTATCAGCAAAATCAGCATCAGCAAAATCAGCATCACCATCAGCAAAATCAGCATCAGTATCAGCAAAATCAGCATCAGTATCAGCAAAATTCAGTATCAGCTAAATCAGCATCAGTATTAGCAAAAGCAGCATCAGTATCAGCTAAATCAGCATCAGTATTAGCAAAAGCAGCATCAGTATCAGCAAAATCAGCATCAGCAAAATCAGCATCACCATCAGCAAAATCAGCATCAGTATCAGCAAAATCAGCATCAGTATCAGCAAAATTCAGTATCAGCTAAATCAGCATCAGTATTAGCAAAAGCAGCATCAGTATCAGCTAAATCAGCATCAGTATTAGCAAAAGCAGCATCAGTATCAGCAAAATCAGCATCAGCAAAATCAGCATCACCATCAGCAAAATCAGCATCAGTATCAGCAAAATCAGCATCAGTATCAGCAAAATTCAGTATCAGCAAAATCAGCATCAGTATCAGCAAAATCAGCATCAGTATCAGCAAAATCAGCATCAGTATCAGCAAAATTCAGTATCAGCAAAATCAGCATCAGTATCAGCAAAATCAGCATCAGTATCAGCAAAATCAGCATCAGTATCAGCAAAAGCAGCATCAGTATCAGCTAAATCAGCATCAGTATCAGCAAAATCAGCATCAGTATCAGCAAAATCAGCATCAGTATCAGCAAAATCAGCATCAGTATCAGCAAAATTCAGTATCAGCTAAATCAGCATCAGTATTAGCAAAATTCAGTATCAGCAAAATCAGCATCAGTATCAGCAAAATCAGCATCAGTATCAGCAAAATCAGCATCAGTATCAGCAAAAGCAGCATCAGCATCAGCAAAATCAGCATCACCATCAGCAAAATCAGCATCAGTATCAGCAAAATCAGCATCAGTATCAGCAAAATTCAGTATCAGCTAAATCAGCATCAGTATTAGCAAAAGCAGCATCAGTATCAGCTAAATCAGCATCAGTATTAGCAAAAGCAGCATCAGTATCAGCAAAATCAGCATCAGTATTATCAAAATAAATAATGATTATTTGAAGTCATTTGTTTGACAATCAGATGAAAACAGCACACAACACCAATGATATGTGAAACTGAGCCTTTGCTGACCGCAAAAAAAACAACAACAGTAAACTAGATAAGATGTTTACAATGCTACAGTATCCCGTCTAAAATCAGCATATTCCAGGGATGATTTTATCCTCATTTCTGATAACCTGGGATACAGCTTTTTTGGGGGTTATTGTAAACTAGATAAGATGTTTACAATGCTACAGTATCCCGTCTAAAATCAGCATATTCCAGGGATGATTTTATCCTCATTTCTGATAACCTGGGATACAGCTTTTTTGGGGGTTATTGTAAACTAGATAAGATGTTTACAATGCTACAGTATCCCGTCTAAAATCAGCATATTCCAGGGATTTTATCCTCATTTCTGATAACCTGGGATACAAGCTTTTTTTTGGGTTATTGTAAACTAGATAATATGTTTACAATGCTACAGTATCCCGTCTAAAATCAGCATATTCCAGGGATTTTATCCACATTTCTGATAACCTGGTGTAACAGTATAATTTTAAACCGTCCCCTCGCCCATACCCGGGCGCGGAACCAGGGACCTTCTGCACACATCAACAACAGTCACCCTCGAAGCATTGTTACCCATCGCTCCACAAAAGCCACGGCCCTTGCAGAGCAAGGGGAAACACTACTTCAAGGTCTCAGAGCAAGTGACGTAACTGATTGAAACGCTATTTAGCGCACACCGCTAACTAAGCTAGCCGTTTCACGTCCGTTACACTGGGATACAAGCTTTTTTTTCGGGTTATTGTAAACTAGATAAGATGTTTACAATGCTACAGTATCCCGTCTAAAATCAGCATATTCCAGGGATTTTATCCGCATTTCTGATAACCTGGGATATAAGCTTTTTTTTCGGGTTATTGTAAACGAGATATGATGTTTATATCTTTCAACTAAAATCGGAATACTTGACTATCCCGAATAATAATGGGATATTGGTGTGCGTGTAAATGTGGTGTCATTTCCACTCTGTGAATTCTGAGAATAGAAAATACACTTCAAATGTATTGACAGCAGGTGTTTCCCTAAAGCAGATTCTCAGCTATAAAGATAAAACCACAAGATAAAACAATTAGGTGGTTACAAATACTTGCAATAAACTTCTGAAGTCAGAATGAATGAGATTTAATCACCAGACAGTGGTAGATAATGGTAAGGACTGAGTAGCCTACTTGAAATGGGGACTTACAACTGATTTGGTACTGATACCTGCAAGTCTGGCGATTGTCAGTTCGCTTAGCATCATGGCTGTCAGTGAAAATAGGGTTCACCTCGTAGAAGAGCAGCCAAAACAGGACATACGGTCTCTAAATGTTAACTTTCCTAAAGGAGTCATTCAAAAACAGTAACAGCAAGTATCCATGGGGAAATACCTTAGGATTAGAGGGGCAGAAAGATTGAGAAAGTAATTTGAAAAATAATGGGCTTTTTAATGACTAAACCTATGGGACACCCAGATGTGTTCTTTGTTCATTTTCACTAGTGTAATGTAAAATTCCATCTACTTAATTACTCTAGGACACACAAAGCAACTGGTTTTAACGAAGCAATTATGGGCGCAGCCACTAACATAGCACCATGCACAGCTAACGTACATAAATACGTCCCTCCTTGATGAAACAATGGTGCTTTTTGACAAATAACTTATCAACGCTTTCATGTTATAACCAATAAGAATAAACCCATAGTTCTTAGGCTCCAGAGGCCTTCGGTTCACTGGAACATCTATATGACCTAATTGTAGTTTGGGGAATGTATTTTAGCTAATTTTGGATTACTATAAATTACTCTGTTAAGCGAAAGTGATTTCTACTAACTCTTACAGAATGAAAGCATCATCATGGAGTCCCAAGTTCTGGCAAGTGGAATTTTGAGCAAGTGGGATTTTGAAAATTGCGTTTGTTCCTTTGTCAGCCCCAAAGGGTTTGTAGATGTCCATTGTTTCTATGTATGTGATATAATGCATCAAAGGTGTTAATGTTTTGGACTCGTTTGCCCTTTAAAGATGAAAATATTGTTTAGGAACATCTCTACTGACTGATATTTTTATTGATTCTATTTTTCCCTGATGAAATCAATGAAGACAACCACTGGGGCTATAAACAGTAGACTGGCTGCCCCCCCCCCTCCCAGGGAAGCAGCATTATAACAGCTGTTGGTAAATATCATTAGAATGTTACATGCTTTATATCTGATTTAATGGTGAAACATCAGATGTCTTGGCTCTAAAGACATTACCATTTAGACCAATCAATATTATGTCTGGTAGCGCCATGCAGGTTTATGGCGACATTTAACTGAGATAGAAGAATTTGTGAAATGCTTGATGTAGAATGGCACTCATGAATTGTGTTTAAAGGACCATTTGTGGGTCATGGCGTGGAATGAACACCTAGTGTCCTGGTCCTACTCACTAAGCAGCATATTCAACCTACATTTTACATTGGAGTCATTTAGCAGACGCTCTTATCCTGAGCAACTTACAATTAGATATACAGTGCCTTCAGAAAGTATTCATACCCCTTGACTTATTCTACATTTGGTTGTTGTTACAACCTGAATTCAAAATGGATTGATTTTTCCTTTTACCTACCTAAACAAATTTCCCCATTTTTGTTTGCAAATGTATTGACAATTAAATACAGCAATATCTAATTTATATAAGTATTCACACCCATGAGTAAATACTTTGTGGAATCACCTCATAGCAGCAATTTTCAGCCATGAGTCTTTCTGGGTAAGTCTCTGTGTAAGAGCTTTCCACACCTGGATTGTGCAACATTTGCCAATTATTATTTTCAAACTTCTTCAAGATCTTTCAAATTGATTATTGATCATTGCTAGTCAACCATTTTGAAGTTTTTCCTTATATTTTCTGTTATGCTGGTGAATGAGGACCCAAAAGCGACTTGGCGAAAACAGAGTCTTTAATCCAGTTTAAGGAAATAGCAATACTCCTAGACAAATCGGAGCGGTAAATAAAGCATAAAAAACAATTCCACTCGTAATCACGAGAACTGACTGGAGACTCGATAATAAACTGCAGGTTGCCTCGGGAAGGCACTTGACCGTAGCAGACTCAGACACCTGCTCACCACGCAGCATCTGAGGGAAACACGACACGACAGGGCGATACAAAGACACAGCACGGTGAACAATATACGAGGATCCGACAGGACAGAAACGGAAAACAAGGGGAGAAATAGGGACTCTAATCAGGGGAAAAGATAGGGAACAGGTGTGGGAAGACTAAATGATTGATTAGGGGAATAGGAACAGCTGGGAGCAGGAACGGAACGATAGAGAGAAGAGAGAGAGGAAGGGGAGAGAAAAAGGGGAACGAACCTAAAAAGACCAGCAGGGGGAAAACGAACAGAAGGAAAAGCAAAATGACAAGACAATATAAGACAAAACATGACAGTACCCCCCCACTCACCGAGCGCCTCCTGGCGCACTCGAGGAGGAATCCTGGCGGCAACGGAGGAAATCATCAATCAGCGAACGGTCCAGCACGTCCCGAGACGGAACCCAACTCCTCTCCTCAGGACCATAACCCTCCCAATCCACTAAGTATTGGTGACCCCGTCCCCGAGAACGCATGTCCATGATCCTACGTACCTTGTAAATAGGTGCGCTCTCGACAAGGACGGGAGGGGGGGAGGGAAGACGAACGGGGGTGCGAAGAAAGGGCTTGACACAGGAGACATGGAAGACAGGATGGGACGCGACGAAGATGTCGCGGAAGAAGCAGTCGCACAGCGACAGGATTGACGACCTGGGAGACACGGAACGGACCAATGAACCGCGGAGTCAACTTACGAGAAGCTGTCGTAAGAGGAAGGTTGCGAGTGGAAAGCCACACTCTCTGGCCACAACAATACCTTGGACTCTTAATCCTACGTTTATTGGCGGCTCTCACAGTCTGTGCCCTGTAACGGCAAAGTGCAGACCTCACCCTCCTCCAGGTGCGCTCACAACGTTGGACAAACGCTTGAGCGGAGGGAACGCTGGACTCGGCAAGCTGGGATGAGAACAGAGGAGGCTGGTAACCCAGACTACTCTGAAACGGAGATAACCCGGTAGCAGACGAAGGAAGCGAGTTGTGAGCGTATTCTGCCCAGGGGAGCTGTTCTGCCCAAGACGCAGGGTTTCTGAAAGAAAGGCTGCGTAGTATGCGACCAATCGTCTGATTGGCCCTCTCTGCTTGACCGTTAGACTGGGGATGAAACCCGGAAGAGAGACTGACGGACGCACCAATCAAACGACAGAACTCCCTCCAAAACTGTGACGTGAATTGCGGACCTCTGTCTGAAACGGCGTCTAACGGGAGGCCATGAATTCTGAACACATTCTCTATGATGATTTGTGCCGTCTCCTTAGCGGAAGGAAGTTTAGCGAGAGGAATGAAATGTGCCGCCTTAGAGAACCTATCGACAACCGTAAGAATCACAGTCTTCCCCGCAGACAAAGGCAGACCGGTAATGAAGTCTAGGGCGATGTGAGACCATGGTCGAGAAGGAATGGGGAGCGGTCTGAGACGACCGGCAGGAGGAGAGTTACCTGATTTAGTCTGCGCGCAGTCCGAACAAGCAGCCACGAAATGGCGCGTGTCACGCTCCTGAGTCGGCCACCAAAAGCGCTGGCGAATAGAAGCAAGAGTGCCTCGAACACCGGGATGACCAGCTAACTTGGCAGAGTGAGCCCACTGAAGAACAGCCAGACGAGTGGAAACAGGAACGAAAAGAAGGTTACTAGGACAAGCGCGCGGCGACGCAGTGTGCGTGAGTGCTTGCTTAACCTGTCTTTCAATTCCCCAGACTGTCAACCCGACAACACGCCCATAAGGAAGAATCCCCTCGGGATCCGTAGAAGCCACAGAAGAACTAAAAAGACGGGATAAGGCATCAGGCTTGGTGTTCTTGCTACCCGGACGGTAAGAAATCACAAACTCGAAACGAGCGAAAAATAACGCCCAACGAGCTTGACGAGCATTAAGTCGTTTGGCAGAATGGATGTACTCAAGGTTCTTATGGTCTGTCCAAACGACAAAAGGAACGGTCGCCCCCTCCAACCACTGTCGCCATTCGCCTAGGGCTAAGCGGATGGCGAGCAGTTCGCGGTTACCCACATCATAGTTGCATTCAGATGGCGACAGGCGATGAGAAAAATAAGCGCAAGGATGAACCTTATCGTCAGACTGGAAACGCCTACCTCTGAAGCGTCAACCTCGACAATGAATTGTCTAGTGACGTCAGGAGTAACGAGGATAGGAGCGGACGTAAAACGTTCTTTTAGAAGATCAAAAGCTCCCTGGGCGGAACCGGACCACTTAAAACATGTCTTGACAGAAGTAAGAGCTGTGAGAGGGGCAGCAACTTGACCGAAATTACGAATGAAACGCTGATAGAAATTAGCGAAACCTAGAAAGCGCTGCAACTCGACACGTGACCTTGGAACGGGCCACTCACTGACAGCTTGGACCTTAGCGGAATCCATCTGAATGCCTTCAGCGGAAATAACGAAACCGAGAAAAGTAACGGAGGAGACATGAAAAGAGCACTTCTCAGCCTTCACGTAGAGACAATTCTCTAAAAGGCGCTGGAGAACACGTCGAACGTGCTGAACATGAATCTCGAGTGACAGTGAAAAAATCAGGATATCGTCAAGGTAGACAAAAACAAAGATGTTCAGCATGTCTCTCAGAACATCATTAACTAATGCCTGAAAAACAGCTGGCGCATTGGCGAGACCAAACGGCAGAACCCGGTACTCAAAATGCCCTAACGGAGTGTTAAACGCCGTTTTCCACTCGTCCCCCTCTCTGATGCGCACGAGATGGTAAGCGTTACGAAGGTCCAACTTAGTAAAGCACCTGGCTCCCTGCAGAATCTCGAAGGCTGATGACATAAGGGGAAGCGGATAACGATTCTTAACCGTTATGTCATTCAGCCCTCGATAATCCACGCAGGGGCGCAGAGTACCGTCTTTTTTCTTAACAAAAAAAACCCCCGCCCCGGCCGGAGAGGAAGAAGGCACTATGGTACTGGCGTCAAGAGACACAGACAAATAATCCTCGAGAGCCTTACGTTCGGGAGCCGACAGAGAGTTTAGTCTACCCCGAGGAGGAGTGGTCCCCGGAAGGAGATCAATACTACAATCATACGACCGGTGAGGAGGAAGGGAGTTGGCTCGGGACCGACTGAAGACCGTGCGCAGATCATGATATTCCTCCGGCACTCCTGTCAAATCGCCAGGTTCCTCCTGAGAAGTGGGGACAGAAGAAATGGGAGGGATGGCAGACATTAAACACTTCACATGACAAGAAACGTTCCAGGATAGGATAGAATTACTAGACCAATTAATAGAAGGATTATGACATACTAGCCAGGGATGACCCAAAACAACAGGTGTAAAAGGTGAACGAAAAATCAAAAAAGAAATAGTCTCACTGTGGTTACCAGATACTGTGAGGGTTAAAGGTAGTGTCTCAAATCTGATACTGGGAAGATGACTACCATCTAAGGCGAACATGGGCGTAGGCTTGTCTAACTGTCTGAAAGGAATGTCATGTTTCCGAGCCCATGCTTCGTCCATGAAACAACCCTCAGCCCCAGAGTCTATCAAGGCACTGCATGTAGCACCCGAACCGGTCCAGCGTAGATGGACCGACATAGTAGTACAGGATCTAGATGGAGAGACCTGAGTAGTAGCGCTCACCAGTAGCCCTCCGCTTACTGATGAGCTCTGGCTTTACTGGACATGAATTGACAAAATGTCCATCAAATCCGCAATAGAGGCACAGGCGGTTGGTGATCCTCCGTTCCCTCTCCTTAGTCGAGATGCGAATACCTCCCAGCTGCATGGGCTCAGTCTCTGAGCCAGAGGAGGGAGATGGTTGCGATGCGGAGCAGGGAAACACCGTTGACGCGAGCTCTCTTCCACGAGCTTGGTGACGAAGATCTACCCCTCGTTCTATGCGGATGGCGAGAGCAATCAAAGAGTCCACACTGGAAGGAACCTCCCGGGAGAGAATCTCATCTTTGACCACTGCGTGGAGTCCCTCCAGAAAACGAGCGAGCAGCGCCGGCTCGTTCCAGTCACTAGAGGCAGCAAGAGTGCGAAACTCTATAGAGTAATCCGTTATGGATCGATCACCTTGGCATAGGGAAGCCAGGGCCCTAGAAGCCTCCCTACCAAAAACTGAACGGTCAAAAACCCGAATCATCTCCTCTTTAAAGTTCTGGTAATTGTTTGAACAATCAGCCCTTGCCTCCCAGATAGCTGTGCCCCACTCTCGAGCCCGGCCAGTAAGGAGTGAAATGACGTAAGCAACCCGAGCTCTCTCTCTAGAGTATGTGTTGGGTTGGAGAGAGAACACAATATCACACTGGGTGAGAAAGGAGCGGCACTCCTTGGGCTGCCCGGAGTAGCAAGGTGGGTTATTAACCCTAGGTTCCGGAGGCTCGGCAGACCAGGAAGTAACAGGTGGCACGAGACGAAGACTCTGGAACTGTCCAGAGAGGTCGGAAACCTGAGCGGCCAGGTTCTCCATGGCATGACGAGCAGCAGACAATTCCTGCTCGTGTCTGCCGAGCATGGCTCCTTGGATCTCGACAGCAGTGTTACGAGCGTCTGTAGTCGCTGGGTCCATTCTTAGGTCGGATCCTTCTGTTATGCTGGTGAATGAGGACCCAAAAGCGACTTGGCGAAAACAGAGTCTTTAATCCAGTTTAAGGAAATAGCAATACTCCTAGACAAATCGGAGCGGTAAATAAAGCATAAAAACAATTTCACTCGTAATCACGAGAACTGACTGGAGACTCGATAATAAACTGCAGGTTGCCTCGGGAAGGCACTTGACCGTAGCAGACTCAGACACCTGCTCACCACGCAGCATCTGAGGGAAACACGACACGACAGGGCGATACAAAGACACAGCACGGTGAACAATATACGAGGATCCGACAGGACAGAAACGGAAAACAAGGGGAGAAATAGGGACTCTAATCAGGGGAAAAGATAGGTAACAGGTGTGGGAAGACTAAATGATTGATTAGGGGAATAGGAACAGCTGGGAGCAGGAACGGAACGATAGAGAGAAGAGAGAGAGGAAGGGAGAGAGAAAAAGGGGAACGAACCTAAAAAGACCAGCAGGGGGAAAACGAACAGAAGGAAAAGCAAAATGACAAGACAATATAAGACAAAACATGACATTTTCCAGTAGATTTAAGTCAAAACTGTAACTCGAGCAATCAGCAACATTCACTGTTTTCTTGGGAAGCAAGAAGATATTTAGGCTTGCCTTAACAAAGGGGTTAATTTCATTTCATCTTTTCATTTGTAATTCATTTGTATACGTAAATAAAAAAATAAAAACATAATTCCACTTTGTTATTGTGGGTGACAACACCATCAACTATAATCCCTATCAGGTTACATCACAATCAACTATAACCACTATCAGGTTACATCAACTATAATCACTATCAGGTTACATCAACTATAATCACTATCAGGTTACATCACCATCAACTATAACCACTATCAGGTTACATCAACTATAATCACTATCAGGTTACATCACCATCAACTATAATCACTATCAGGTTACATCACCATCAACTATAATCACTATCAGGTTACATCACCATCAACTATAATCACTATCAGGTTACATCAACTATAGTCACTATCAGGTTACATCACCATCAACTATAATCACTATCAGGTTACATCACCATCAACTATAATCACTATCAGGTTACATCACCATCAACTATAATCACTATCAGGTTACATCAACTATAATCACTATCAGGTTACAACAACATCAACTATAACCACTATCAGGTTACATCAACTATAATCACTATCAGGTTACATCAACTATAATCACTATCAGGTTACAACAACATCAACTATAATCACTATCAGGTTACATCAATTATAATCACTATCAGGTTACATCACCATCAACTATAATCACTATCAGGTTACATCAACTATAATCACTATCAGGTTACATCACCATCAACTATAATCACTATCAGGTTATATCAACTATAATCACTATCAGGTTACAACAACATCAACTATAATCACTATCAGGTTACATCAACTATAATCACTATCAGGTTACATCAACTATAATCACTATCAGGTTACATCAACTATAATCACTATCAGGTTACATCACCATCAACTCTAATCACTATCAGGTTACATCACCATCAACTATAATCATAGTCAGATAACAACAACATCAACTATAATCCATATCAGGTTACAACACCATCAACTATAATCACTATCAGGTTACATCACCATCAACTATAATCATAGTCAGATAACAACAACATCAACTATAATCACTATCAGGTTACATCAACTATAATCACTATCAGGTTACATCATCATCAACTATAATAACTATCAGGTTACATCACCATCAACTATAAGGACCTCGGCATTACTCTGGACCCTGATCTCTATTTTTGAAGAGCATATCAAGACCATTTCGAGGACAGCTTTTTTCCATCTACGTAATATTGCAAAAATCTGAAACTTTCTGTCCAAAAATTATGCAGAAAAATTAATCCATGCTTTTGTCACTTCTAGGTTAGACTACTGCAATGCTCTACTTTCCGGCTACCCGGATAAAGCACTAAATAAACTTCAGTTAGTGCTAAATACGGCTGCTAGAATCCTGACTAGAACCAAAAAAATGTATCATATTACTCCAGTGCTAGCCTCTCTACACTGGCTTCCTGTCAAAGCAAGGGCTGATTTTAAGGTTTTTACTGCTAACCTACAAAGCATTACATGGGCTTGCTCCTACCTATTTCTCTGATTTGGTCCTGCCGTACATACCTACACGTACGCTACGGTCACAAGACGCAGGCCTCCTAATTGTCCCTAGAATTTCTAAGCAAACAGTTGGAGGCGGGGCTTTCTCCTATAGAGCTCCATTTTTATGGAACGGTCTGCCTACCCATGTCAGAGAAGCAAACTCGGTCTCAACCTTTAAGTCTTTACTGAAGACTCATCTCTTCAGTGGGTCATATGATTGAGTGTAGTCTGGCCCAGGAGTGGGAAGGTGAACGGAAAGGCTCTGGAGCAACGAACCGCCCTTGCTGTCTCTGCCTGGCCGGTTCCCCTCTTTCCACTGGGATTCTCTGCCTCTAACCCTATTACAGGGGCTGAGTCACTGGCTTACTGGGGCTCTCTCATGCCGTCCCTGCAGGGGGTGCGTCACCTGAGTGGGTTGATTCACTGTTGTGGTCATCCTGTCTGGGTTGGCGCCCCCCCCCCCCACTTGGGCTGTGCCGTGGCGGAGATCTTTGTGGGCTATACTCAGCCTTGTCTCAGGATGGTAAGTTGGTGGTTGAAGATATCCCTCTAGTGGTGTGGGGGATGTGCTTTGGCAAAGTGGGTGGGGTTATATCCTTCCTGAATGGCCCTGTCCGGGGGGTGTCCTTGGATGGGGCCACAGTGTCCCCTGTCCCCTCCTGTCTCAGCCTCCAGTATTTATGCTGCAGTAGTTTGTGTCGGGGGGCTAGGGTCAGTTTGTTATATCTGGAGTACTTCTCCTGTCCTATTCGGTGTCCTGTGTGAATCTAAGTGTGCGTTCTCTAATTCTCTCCTTCTTTCTTTCACTCTCTCAGAGGACCTGAGCCCTAGGACCATGCCCCATGACTACCTGACATGATGACTCCTGTAACGGCGTTCGTCTGTTGAAGGAAGAGAGTCGGACCGAAATGCAGCGTAGTGGTTACTCATGACTTTAATGAAGGAAAACGGAACGATACATGAAATAACTCATAAATACAAAAACAACAAACGGAACGTGAAACCTATTACAGCCTATCTGGTGAACACTACACAGAGACAGGAACAAACACCCACAAAATACAAAGCGAAAGTCAGGCTGCCTAAATACGGTTCCCAATCAGAGACAACAACAAGCACCTGACTCTGATTGAGAATCGCCTCAGGCAGCCAAGCCTAACAACACCCCTAATCAGACGCGATCCCAAATAATACAAACCCCAATACGAATACAACATATAAACCCATGTCACACCCTGGCCTACCCAAACATATAACAAAAACACAAAATACAATGACCAAGGCGTGACAGAACCCCCCCCTAAGGTGCGGACTCCCGGACGCACCTCAAGTGCATAGGGAGGGTCCGGGTGGGCGTCTGTCCATGGTGGCGGTTCTGGCTCGGGACGTGGACCCCACTCCATAAATGTCCTATTTCCTCCCCTTCGCGTCCTGGGATAATCCACCTTCTCCGCCGACCATGGCCTAATAGTCCTCACCCAGATCCCCACATAACTGAGGAGCAGCTCGTGACAGAGGGGCATCTCAGGACAGAGGGGCATCTCAGGACAGAGGGGCATCTCAGGACAGAGGGGCATCTCAGGACAGAGGGGCATCTCAGGACAGAGGGGCAGCTCGGGACAGAGGGGCAGCTCGGGACCGAAGCAGCCTGGGACTGAGGGGAAGCCCAGTACTGAGGGGAAGCCCGGTACTGAGGGGAAGCCCAGTACTGAGAGGAAGCCCAGTACTGAGAGGAAGCCCAGTACTGAGAGGAAGCCCAGTACTGAGAGGAAGCTCAGGCAGGTAGTAGGCTCCGGTAAATCCTGGCTGGCTGGCGAAACTGGAAGAGTCAGGTTGTCTGGCAGATCTGGAAGAGACTGGTTGTCTGGCAGATCTGGAAGAGACTGGTTTTCTGTTGGCGCTGGGTAGACTGGCGGCGCTGGGCAGACTGTCGGCACTGGGCAGACTGGCGGCGCTGGGCAGACTGGCGGTGCTGGGCAGACTGGCGGCGGTGGCCAGACTGGGAGCACTGACGGCGCTGGGCAGACTGGGAGCACTGGCGGCGCTGGGCAGACTGGGAGCACTGGTGGCGCTGGGCAGACTGGCGGCACTGGCGGCGCTGGGCAGACGGGAGACTCCGGCAGCGCAGGAGAGGAGAAAGGCTCTGGCTGCGCTAAACAGGCGGGAGACTCCGACAGCGATGGAGAGGAGAAAAACGCTGGCTGTGCTGAACAGGCGAGGCGCACTGGAGGCCCGGTGCGTGGTGCTGGAACTGGTGGTACTGGATCGAGGACACGCACAGGAAGCCTGGTGCGGGGAGCTGCTACCGGAGGACTGTTGTGTAGAGGTGGCTCTGGATAGACCGGACCATGCAGGCGCACTGGAGCTCCTGGGCACCGAGCCTGCCCAAGCTTACCTGGCTCGATGACCACTCTAGCCCGGCCAATAGGAAGGGCTGGTATGTGCCGCACCTGGCACTGCACCCGCACTGGAAACACCGTGCGCTCCATAGCATAACACGGTGCCTGCCCGGTCTCTCTAGCCCAACGGTGAGCACAGGGAGTTTGCGCAGGTCTCCTACCTGGCATAACTATTCTCCCTTCTAGACCCCCCCCCCCCAATAATTTTTTGGGGCTGCTTTTCCGGCTTCCAACCGCGTCGCCGTGATGCCTCCTCATACCAGTGCCTCTCCACTTTATCTGCATCTATTTCGTCCTTGGGACGGCGATATTCTCCCGGCTGCGCCCAGGGTCCTTTTCCGTCTAATATCATCTCCCAGGACCAGAAGTCCTTATATTGCTGCTCCTCACCATTAACAGGGAGAGTAGGCTCAGGTCTGACTCCTGACTCAGCCACTCTCTCTCTGCGCTTTCCCCCAATAAATATTTGGGGGTTACCTTCGTTTTTCGCTCTGCGTCGCCGTGTTTTCCTTTTAGACTCCATTCGTCTATAGCCGTCTTCGCATTGCTGTAGGGAATCCCAGGCGGGCTCCTGCACTCTCTCCGTGTCGGCCGCCCACCTGTCGATTTTTTCCCACGTCGTATACTCCATGCCTATACCGTCCATAACGTCCTCCTTTAGCTCCTGCCAGTTCACACACTGCTCGTTCTGTGAGTGGTGGGTGTTTCTGTAACGGCGTTCGTCTGTTGAAGGAAGAGAGTCGGACCGAAATGCAGCGTAGTGGTTACTCATGACTTTAATGAAGGAAAACGGAACTATACATGAAATAACTCATAAATACAAAAACAACAAACGGAACGTGAAACCTATTACAGCCTATCTGGTGAACACTACACAGAGACAGGAACAAACACCCACAAAATACAAAGCGAAAGTCAGGCTGCCTAAATACGGTTCCCAATCAAGCACCTGACTCTGATTGAGAATCGCCTCAGGCAGCCAAGCCTAACAACACCCCTAATCAGCCGCGATCCCAAATAATACAAACCCCAATACGAATACAACATATAAACCCATGTCACACCCTGGCCTACCCAAACATATAACAAAAACACAAAATACAATGACCAAGGCGTGACAACTCCTTGCTGTCCCCAGTCCACCTGGCCATGCTGCTGCTCCAGTTTCAACTGTTCTGCCTTACTATTATTCGACCATGCTGGTCATTTATGAACATTTGAACATCTTGGCCATGTTCTGTTATAATCTCCACCCGGCACAGCCAGAAGAGGACTGGCCACCCCACATAGCCTGGTTCCTCTCTAGGTTTCTTCCTAGGTTTTGGCCTTTCTAGGGAGTTTTTCCTAGCTACCGTGCTTCTACACCTGCATTGCTTGCTGTTTGGGGTTTTAGGCTGGGTTTCTTTACAGCACTTTGAGATATCAGATGATGTACGAAGGGCTATATAAATGAATTTGATTTGATTTGATGTGAACTATAACCACTATCAGGTTACATCACCATCAACTATAATCACTATCACGTTACATCACCATCAACTATAACCACTATCAGGTTACATCAACTATAATCACTATCAGGTTACATCACCATCAACTATAATCACTATCAGGTTACAACAACATCAACTATAATCACTATCAGGTTACATCACCATCAACCATAATCACTATCAGGTTACATCACCATCAAATATAACCACTATCAGGTTACATCACCATCAACTATAATCATAGTCAGATAACAACAACATCATCTATAATCACTATCAGGTTACATCACCATCAACTTTAATCACTATCAGGTTACATCACCATCAACTATAATCACTATCAGGTTACATCACCATCAACTATAATCACTATCAGGTTACATCACCATCAACTATAATCACTATCAGGTTACATCACCATCAACTATAATCACTATCAGGTTATATCACCATCAACTATAATCACTATCAGGTTACATCACCATCAACTATAATCATAGAAGTGAATGGATATACAGTGTACTACCATGTCAGAAATGACAATACACTTTCTCATAATATCTGCAGAAATTTCACAACATCACAGATTGATTGTGAGTCTAAAATCGTGTTCAATACAGAAACATTCTAATGGTATGGGTTTTATTTTTTATTATATTTTTTAGAACAAACAATTCTGTTATTTCATACATCTTGATACAGCGACTACAGTAGCTATAGTATATGGATTAATAGCAGTAGTTACAGACCAGCCGAAGGCCTCTCCGTCTCAGTTAATAGAGCCTAGCCATTCATGTCAGATTTTGTGGGAGATGAAATTGCACAAGTGTTGTGTATCCACACAGAAAATCATGGGACTTGAACAGATATCTCTTGAGTTGAACTACTGCAATTTTCATTTAAAGCCAAATGTATTTCGCTGTATCTATCAACACCGTGGGGTCATTTATCTCTGAACGATCCCTTCATCCCGAAGGAAGCTATGAAGCGGTTTCTCATGTTGCTGGTTCTGTATTTCCAGGTGTAAGCCTAAAACATAGGCCTACCCCATGCAGGCCGCTAGAACGATGTGGCTGCACGCCTTACCCCATGCAGGCCGCTAGAACGATGTGGCTGCACGCCTTACCCCATGCGGGCCGGTTGAGTGATGTTGCTATTCATCTAACTAACCTCCGATCAAGTGAGCAAGTGTCTAAGAAAATACAGTTGCTCCCTACACTATAATCAATCCTGCTATCATCAAAAAGTCCATCCATTCAACATCAGGGAAGCATCTGCTCCTCCTGCTGCGTTAACGGATTCCTGTCTATCCAGAAATGGTAACCTATTCCCTATAGGACCCTGGTCCAAAAGAAGTGCACTACTTAGGGAATAGGGGACAGACCTAAGTTTAGGACGCAAATCTAAATATTCTATATATATATTTATATATCTGTTATTATAATTGTTTTAGTCATTTACTGTAGCAGTCACTCTTATCTAGAGGGACTTTAGTGCCTTGCTCTAAGGTCAGTTGCAAACGACATGAGAATCGGGAAGGTGGAAGGTCGTACACAAGACGTACTCATAGACTCTTACTTAAAATCTCTTTAAACTAAAAGCAACCGGTTTACTGATGTAAGTCATTAACAGTTACCAACTGAGACGATGCCCATCATCTAATTCACTTCAATAGGTATCCCTTTACACAAATAGAAGCACAAGCATTTCGCTACACTCGCATTAACATCTGCTAACCATGTGCATTTGACAAATAAAATTTGATTTGATTTGCTATTTCACTGCTGCTCTTTAAGTATTTTTTAAGCTTTTATTTCTTCTTATTTTTGTAATATATATATATTTATTTTGGGGGGTATTTTTTTCTTAAAACTGCATTGTTGGTTTTAAAGGCTTGTAAATAAGCCTCTACACCTATTGTATTCGGGGAACAAATACAATTTGAATTTGATTTGATGTATCAATTCAAAGCAATGGTAAAGATAAGCGCACCGTACAGACTGTCATCATACAGACTAGTGTCCTGTCCAGGGGGTGTACTGGTACATCAAGCTGCCTCACTACAGAAACAGGAGACAGACTAGTGTCCTGTCCAGAGGGTGTCATGGTACATCAAGCTGCCTCACTACAGAAACAGGAGACAGACTAGTGTCCGGTCCAGGGCGTGTGCTGGTACATCAAGCTGCCTCACACTACAAAAACAGGAGATAGACTAGTGTCCTGTCCAGGGGGTGTACTGGTACATCAAGCTGCCTCAACTAACTCTCCCTACACCAAAACACACAGGCCCACACACCTAACTCTCCCTATACCAAAACACACAGGCCCACACACCTAACTCTCCCTACACCAACACACACAGGCCCACACACCTGAATCTCCCTACACCAACACACAGGCCCACACACCTAACTCCCTACACCAAAACACACAGGCCCACACACCTAACTCTCCCTACACTAACAAGCATGCGTGAAGCGTTCCAATTATTTTTTAGACATTCTTTGAATCCCAAATGCAAATTATTTTCAAAGGAACATCTAATGCCAATATAGACATATTTGAATGTGTACCTACTAGGACATAATGTTTTAAAGCGATCAGTGAACAATGTTGAGACTATATCAAGAATGATGATGATGATGTTGATGATGATACGAACAACCAATCAACCATGTGTGTCTTCACCAACGACTCATCCAAATGACTGGCTATTACTGTAATGTTCCATCCAGACTGTTATGGTCTGGTCTGTATTGCCTGCTCTGGTCCCACTCAACATCACATATGGTGGCTGAACATTTCCACCCGTTACGACTTTAGGCATGACTGGACAGGGTGATAACCACTTGAGACACGGCTCGCCTGCCATGGCTCTCTCTCCCTCTGTAATGGCCTCTATTCACAGGCTCTTTATGAAGGGTTTACATGAGAACTCCAAGGCTAATTGGCCCACAGAGATCAGAAGTATTGTTAGTTCTGCTTGGATTCTAACATCCATGCCTGTCATATGAGTGCCTAATCACCCTAGTGTTCCACACCTGACTAAACAGAAGCAGTTTTTTGATTTCCAAAGACTAAAATGTATCTTTTCCTGGTCTAGCTGCCTTAACTATCGTGATTGGCCAAAGTTTGGCCGGAACTCCACAAGCTCCATGGTGACACTGACTTCACCAACTTATTAAGCAATAAACCAAGCAGCCACCCTGGAAGGCTGGAACTTTTTGGATCAGAAACTAATGGGAGTTTCAGAAGAAGAACAAGTTGGCAGCGACGGCCCTGGAGGTGTGATGTCACTGCTAAAGTTCTGGTTCTAATATGTACTGCTGAGTCATATTATGGACACCGTACGGGCCTCATTTTCACTTTGTAAATGTGTTATATAATATCGGTGCCCTCCTAAACAGTATCTTTCTTCTAGAGTCTAAACTGTAGTTCAACTGAAGTTAGGCAAACCTGGGGGATGTTCAACTTCTAAGAATCTTATAAATAAGGTAGAATAACACCTAGAATAACACCTACAATCTAAGCGTCATGGCCTCAATCATCAAGGAACCCACCAGGTACAACCCTAAATCCATAAACATGGGCACCCTCATAGATATTATCCTGACCAACTTGCGTTCCAAATACACCTCTGCTGTTTTCAATCAGGATCTCAGCGGTCACTGACTCTTTGCCTGCATCTGTTATGGGTCCACGGTCAAACGACCACTCCTCATCACTGTCAAACGCTCACTACAAAACTTCTGCGAGTAGGCCTTTCTAATCGACCTGGCGCGGGTATCCTGGAAGGATATTGACCTCATCCAATCAGTTGAGGATGTCTGTTTGTTCTTTAAAAGTAATTTCCTCACCATCTTAAATAAGCATGCCCATTTCAAATAATTTATAACTAAGAACAGATAGAGCCCTTGGTTCACTCCAGACCTGACTGCCCTCGACCAGCAAAAAAACATCCTGTGGCGTACTGCACTAGTATTGAATAGTCCCCAGGATGTGCAATTTTTCAGGGAAGTCAGGAACCAATACACACAGTCTGTTAGGTTAGCAAAGGATAGCTTGTTCAAACAGAAATGTGAATCCTGTAATACAAACTCACAAAAGTTCTGGGACACTGTAAAGTCCATTGAGAATAAGAGCACCGCCTCCCAGCTGCCCACGGCACTGTGGCTAGGAAACAATGTCACCAACAATAAATCCATGATAATCGAGAATTTCAATAGGCATTTCTCTATGGCTGGCCATGCTTTCCATCTGGCTACCCCAACCCCGGGCCAACAGACCCGTATCCCCCACAGCTACTTACCCAAGTCTCCCCAACTTCTCCTTCACTAAAATCCAGATAGAAGATGCTCTGAAATAGCTGCAAAACCTGGACCCATACAAATCAGCTGGGCTAGACAATCTGGACCCTGTCTTTCTAAAATTATCCGCCGCCATTGTTGCAACCCTAGTTTGTTCAACCTCTCTTTCGTATCGTCTGAGATTCCAAAAAGTTTGGAAAGCTGCAGCGGTCATCCCGCTTGTCAAAAGGGGGAGACACGCTTGACCCAAACTGTTACAGACCTATTACCCATCCTGCCCTGCCTTTCTAGAGTCTCTGAAAGCCAAGTTAACAAACAGATCACTGACCATTTCGAATCCGACCGTACCTTCTCCGCTGTGCAATCCGGTTTCCGAGCTGGTCACGGGTGCACCTCAGCCATGCTCAAGGTCCTAAACAATATCATAACCGCCGTCGATAAAAGACAGTACTGTGCAGCCGTCTTCATCGACCTGGCCAAGGCTTTCGACTCTGTCAATCAACAAATTATTTTGGGCAGACTCAACAGCTTTGGTTTCTCAAATGACTGCCTCACCTGGTTCACCAACTACTTCTCAGATAGAGTTCAGTGTGTCAAATCGGAGGGCCTGTTGTCCGGACCTCTGGCAGTCTCTATGGGTGTACCACAGGGCTCAATTCTATGGCCGACTCTTTTCTCTGTATATATCAATGATGTCGCTCTTGCTGCGGGTGATTCCTTGATCCACCTCTACGCAGAGGACACCCTTCTGTATACATCTGGCCATTTTTTGGACACTGTGTTAACAAACCTCCTAACCATACAATACTCATTCTGTGGCCTTCAACTGCTCTTAAATGCTAGTAAAACAAAATGCATTGCTGCCCGCACCCGCCCGCCCGACTAGCATCACTACTCTGGACGGTTCTGACCTAGTATATGTGGACAACTACAAATACCTAGGTGTCTGCCTAGACTGTAAACTCTCCTTCCAGACTCATACTAAGGATTTCCAATCCAAAATTACATCTAGAACCGGCTTGCTATTTCGCAACAAAGCCTCCTTTACTCACACTGCCAAACATACCCTTGTAAAACGGACTATTCTACCGATCCTTGACTTCGGCGATGTCATTTACAAAATAGCCTCCAACACTCTACTCAGCAAACTAGATGGATCACAGTGCCATCTATTTTGTAACCAAAGCCCCATACACCACCCTCCACTGCAACCTGTATGCTCTCGTCGGCTGGCCCTCGCTTCATATTCGTTGCCAGACCCACTGACTCCAGGTCATCTATAAGTCTTTGCTAGGTAAAGCTCTGCCTTATCTGAATTCACTGGTCACCATAACAACACCCACCCGTAGCACGCGCTGCAGCAGGTATATCTCACTGGTCATCCCGAAAAGCTAACACCCACTTTGGCCGCCTTTCCTTCCAGTTCTCTTTTGCCAGTGACTGGAACGAATTGCAAAAATCACTGAAGTTGGGACTTACTGTATACGTCGCTCCCTCTCTAACTTTAAACATCAGCTGTCTGACCAGCTTACCGATTGCTGCAGCTGTGCAGAGCCCATTTGTAAATTGCCCACCCAACCACCTACTTTATCCCCATATTGTTTTTATATACTTTTTTGTGTCACGCCCTGACCGTAGATTGCTTTGAATGTTTCTATTTTTGTTTGTTCAGGGTATGATGTGGGTGGGCATTCTATGTTTGTATGTCTAGGTTTTTGTATTTCTATGTTTCGGCCGGGTATGGTTCTCAATCAGGGACAGCTGTCTTTCGTTGTCTCTGATTGGGAATCATACTTAGGTGGCCTGTTTTGCCACCTTAGGTTGTGGGTAGTTGCTTTCTGTTTTTGTCAGCACCAGACAGAACCGTTTCGGTTGTTCTCTTTGTTGTTTTGGTTGTACAAGTAGTGAGTAATACATGGGTAACTGAAAATGCAATTAATGCAACTCCCATAACATTAGGGGTGGGGCTAAAGACCTTCCATAGTATATGATTCTTTAGCATCTCGAATGGATGATTGTCAATTCAACCAAGCCAACCAAAATTGCCATATGAATCACCAGATTGATCTAACTGTTGTGTCTCTATGGGAACAGCAGAGATGACCTGGCTGAGAGGCTCTGGATTGATGCTCCATCCGTCCCTAGATGTCCTGCCCACAGCTCACAATGATTGGCTATAAACAGTAAAGAATGAATTAAACACTGCTTTTCTCATTGCAGAATGTATAACTAATGTGCATGTGTTACTGATTTCAGTTTGAAATGACTTACAGGTTATGTTCAATCACCACCTTCCGGAGACACCTGAAACCCCACCTCTTTAAGGAATACCTAGGATAGGATAAGTAATCCCTCTCACCCCTCCCCCCCTTTAAGATTTAGATGCACTATTGTAAAGTGACTGTTCCACTGGATGTCATAAGGTGAATGCACCAATTTGTAAGTCGCTCTGGATAAGAGCGTCTGCTAAATGACTTAAATGTAAATGTAAATGTTTTGCTATTCAGTGTTCAGTTCAACTAATAAAGGATGAACACGTTCCATGCTGAGCCTTGGTCCTCACCTTCTTCCTCTGAATGATGTTACGTTTTGCTCTTTTGCACACCAGTATTTCTACTTGCACATCATCATCTGTACATCTTTCACCCCAGTGTTTATTTGCTAAATTGTAATTACTTCGTTACGACGGCCTATTTATAGCCTTACCTCCGTACTCCATTTGCACACACTGTATATAGACTTTTCTATTCTGTTATTGACTGTACTTTTGTTTATCCTATGTGTAAATCTATGTTGTTTTTTGTCGCACTGCTTTGCTTTATCTTGGCCAGGTAGCAGTTGTAATTGAGAACTTGTTCTCAACTAGCCTACCTGGTTAAATAAAGGTGAAATAAAAAAAATAAAAAAATAAAAATAAAGACGCTCGTTCAGACTGATGTTTACCATCATGGGTCTTTCTATAAACTAGGGTACTAGTTAGGTTTGGGCGGTATGCAGATGTTCATATCGTCATATCGTCCTTCTCTCATCCCGGGATTTGCGGTATTACCGGCTTAGTACACAAGGGGGCGACCAAAAACTATGAAAAAAAGCCCATTTGGGCATCTATTAACAGAATGCTAACAAAATTAGCACAAGTAATAGCAAATTTACATGGATGCTGCTAACTAGCTAAATACAAATGTATAAGTAGGAGCTATCGAATGTTATTTCATGAAGGTCCTGACGAACAGTTATTTTGCTGACGATGCTTCCAGAGACAGTTTAGAAATCGGTAGTGAGTGATGCAACTGAGGACAGATGATTTTAATGCACTACACGCTTCAGGAATCGACCGTTCCATTCTGTGAGATAGTGTGGCCTACCACTTCGCGGCTGAGCCCGTTGTTTCTGCTAGATGTTTCCACATGCACATTTGGAGTCCATCTGATTAGTTTTGCTGTGATATTCTCACGCACCATCATCTGATCCAGTAAGTCATTTTTTTGTAATGACAGTAAAGTGAAAAACAAACAGCTGTTATGATGTTATGATAGCAATGCAACAACAGCCCAAGTGACAAACAAACAGCTGTTATGATGTTATGATAGCACATGCAACAACAGCCCAAGTGACAAACAAACAGCTGTTATGATGTTATGATAGCAATGCAACAACAGCCCAAGTGCTGGAAAGAATGTGTTTGAGAGGAATGTCCAGAATACTTTGGTGTATCAGTTGCGCCTGGATCCACGTTGGATCTAATATCCCTTGTGACTATGTTGATCATCAGTTGTAAGTCTGCTTGATTTACAGCAGGGTCTCGCTAGATTTAACAGAGAAAGCATCAGGGTAATGACTTCATGTTTTCATGTGTTTTTTTTTTGCTACGAATTGGACACTGAGTCTACTGTGCGTAATTGTGTAGGACAGTCTATTTCGGTATACCCGAAGCTATTTCGTGATAATAAAACAACAGATTACACAGCCTAGTGGACTTATACATACTATGATCTGTTAATGTAATAACATGACAAAAAAACATTTTGTTTTCCATGTTACACCTGCAATTTTAAACACTACAAGGGACTTGAAGCAGCTTATTTGAACTTGAATTTGGAGCTCAGAAATGAGAGTACTGGAATAGGTCTACCTTAAAAATCGCCAAAATTTGGTTCATCAAAAGTCCCTTGTAATTATTTTAGCCATGTTCTCCTGCCCCCTTATTAATTATCTGTGCGTTCATTATGATTCTTCAAAACTAGTGCCATATGTGGCATTGTGTTGTGACAAAACTGCACATTTAATAGTGGCATTTTATTGTGCCCAGCCTAAGGTGCACCTGTGTAATGGTCATGCTGTTTAGTCATCTTCTTGATATGATATATCAGATATATCAACCTGTCAGGTTGATGGATTATCTTGGAAATGGAGAAATGCTCAATAACAGGGATGCTAACACAATTGTGCACAACATTTCAGAGAAAAAAATGCTTTTTGGGCATATGGACAAATGTTGGGATCTTTTAATTTCAGCTTCATGAAACATGGGACCAACACTTTACATGTTGCGTTTACATTTTGGTTTGGTATATTTTAGAATGTAATGGTCATTTGAATTTCAGTGCATTGGCAAAGCCGGAAAAAATGCATTATTCTTAAAGTGGTAATGGTGTACTTGTTTGTTTTGTTTTACACTTTTTGCATGTTTTTTTGTGGGGGGGGGGGTACAACTATTTGGGGTGTCAGGGTAGCCTAGTGGTTAGAGCATTGGATTAGTAATCGGAAGGTTGCAAGTTCAAACCCCCGAGCTGACAAAGTACAAATCTGTTGTTCTGCCCCTGAACAGGCAGTTAACCCACTGTTACTAGGCCATCATTGAAAATAAGGATATTTTCTTAACTGACTTGCCTGGTAAAATATACATTACACAATTGTATAACGTTGAGGTCCTTGAAAATTACAATGAAGTTCTTTAAAAGAAAGTCCCTGAAATTCCTTGAATTTGACATTGGTATAAACCTTTATTAAAGGATGGCCTCCTTTTCACAATATACACGAATAGAATAGTTCCTATAACTCTAAAACTCCCTAAAACTCCCTGTTGTGATATGTCATTAACATAAATCTTCACCTGTTGGCTTTAACATCTTTCTACTTTAAATATTAAGAAAATAAAGATCAACAGCACAACTGTCTAGTACCTAACGAAGCTGTACACAATAAATCTCCAACCAAAGCGTACCTGGCAAAGAGATTCCTGCCCTGTGGCCATGTTGCCATGTTGCCAAAGATGGCTGTCCTGTGGCCATGTTGCCACCCTGCTCAAGATGGCTGTCCTGTGGCCATGTTGCCACCCTGCCCAAGATGGCTGTCCTGTGGCCATGTTGCCATGTTGCCCAAGATGGCTGTCCTGTGGCCATGTTGCCACCCTGCCCAAGATGGCTGTCCTGTGGCCATGTTGCCATGTTGCCCAAGATGGCTGTCCAGTGGCCATGTTGCCATGTTGCCCAAGATGGCTGTCCTGTGGCCATGTTGCCACCCTGCCCAAGATGGCTGTCCTGTGGCCATGTTGCCACCCTGCCCAAGATGGCAGTCCTGTGGCCATGTTGCCACCCTGCCCAAGATGGCTGTCCTGTGGCCATGTTGCCACCCTGCCCAAGATGGCTGTCCTGTGGCCATGTTGCCACCCTGCCGAAGATGGCTGTCCTGTGGCCATGTTGCCACCCTGCCCAAGATGGCTGTCCTGTGGCCATGTTGCCACCCTGCCCAAGATGGCTGTCCTGTGGCCATGTTTCCACCCTGCCCAAGATGGCTGTCCTGTGGCCATATTTGCCACCCTGCCCAAGATGGCAGTCCTGTGGCCATGTTTCCACCCTGCCCAAGATGGCTGTCCTGTGGCCATGTTGCCACCCTGCCCAAGATGGCTGTCCTGTGGCCATGTTGCCACCCTGCCCAAGATGGCTGTCCTGTGGCCATATTTGCCACCCTGCCCAAGATGGCAGTCCTGTGGCCATGTTGCCATCCTGCCCAAGATGGCTGTCCTGTGGCCATGTTGCCACCCTGCCCAAGATGGCTGTCCTGTGGCCATGTTGCCACCCTGCCCAAGATGGCTGTCCTGTGGCCATGTTGCCACCCTGCCCAAGATGGCTGTCCTGTGGCCATGTTGCCACCCTGCCCAAGATGGCAGTCCTGTGGCCATGTTGCCACCCTGCCCAAGATGGCTGTCCTGTGGCCATGTTGCCACCCTGCCCAAGATGGCTGTCCTGTGGCCATGTTGCCACCCTGCCCAAGATGGCAGTCCTGTGGCCATGTTGCCACCCTGCCCAAGATGGCAGTCCTGTGGCCATGTTGCCACCCTGCCCAAGATGGCTGTCCTGTGGCCATGTTGCCACCCTGCCCAATATGGCAGTCCTGTGGCCATGTTGCCACCCTGCCCAAGATGGCAGTCCTGTGGCCATGTTGCTACCCCGACCAAAATGGCTGTCCCATGGCCATGTTGTCAGTAATGCCAAAAATCCATTCTAGTGTTCTATTTAATTCTGTAGTACCTGGCATGACTCATTGGGTGAAAGACCTCTCATGGGGTTGGTCAAGTTTAAAACTCCTGTAAAACAGACACCAGGAAAATCAAAGGTTTCTGAAAATGTCACTGGGTTTTATAATTCATGTCTGTCATTTCAATTTGAATACACTTCTGATCTCTTCACACGTATAAGGAAGTGAACCAAGAGCTTTGGTATTTCCTTATCTCTCTTCCACACATATGATTTGCCATCGAAGGGAAAAGGTTAATCTCTCTCTGAACTATTGAAACATTGAAACAATATTTGTCCTTGCCTCTTACTCATGTGGAACTTAACATTGATTTTGTATCCATTTTAGGTGTACAATATACATTATGCAATATACACTTAATCAAATAAACAACATCGTCACAATCGTCGTATGGAATGGACCAAGGTGCGTGGTGAGCGTACATTTTTCTTTATTTGCAAATGTCGCCAACAAAACAATATTACAACAAAAAACTAACGTGAAGCTCCGTAAGGCTACACATGCACAAACGAAGACAACTACCCACAACTACCAAAAGGAAAAAAGGCTGCCTAAGTATGATTCCAAATCAGAGACAACGATAGACAGCTGTCCCTGATTGAGAACCATACCCAAAACATAGAAACAAACAACATAGAATGCCCACCCCAAATCACACCCCGACCTAACCAAATAGAGAAATATAATGTCTTTCTAAGGTCAGGGCGTGACACACATTCATAAATAAACAGCCTGTGTAGAATTTTGCCAGTACCTATTAGGTGGGTTTGGAATCGAATGTGATTTCAAAAAATCTAACAACACATGGAGGAGTACACATGAAGGTAATTCCAGAAGAGCTATTATGAGATATATTGTACTGGTGTTTATAAAGTCACAGATAGGATATATATTGTACTGGTGTTTATAAAGTCACAGATATGATATATAATGTATTGGTGTTTAAAAAGTCACAGATAGGATATATAATGTATTGGTGTTTATAAAGTCACAGATAGGATATATAATGTATTGGTGTTTATAAAGTCACAGATATGATATATAATGTATTGGTGTTTATAAAGTCACAGATAGGATATATATTGTACTGGTGTTTATAAAGTCACAGATAGGATATATATTGTACTGGTGTTTATAAAGTCACAGATAGGATATATATTGTATTGGTGTTTATAAAGTCACATATATGGTATATATATTGTACTGGTGTTTATAAAGTCACAGATAGAATATGTATTGGTGTTTATTTTTTAAATTATTATTATTACCTTTATTTTACTAGGCAAGTCAGTTAAGAATAAATTCTTATTTACAAAGACAGCCTAGGAACAGTGGGTTAACTGCCTGTTAAGGGGCAGAACGCCAGATTTGTACCTTGTCAGCTCAGGGGTTTGAATTTGCAACCTTGCGGTTACTAGTCCAACGCTCTAACCACTAGGCTACCCTGCCGCCCATAAGTGCGTGAACTGGACCATTTTCCTGTCCTGCTAAGCATTCAAAATGTGCCTTTGGGTGTCACAGATAGGATATATAATGTATTGGTGTTTATAAAGACACTGATAGGATATATATTATATTAGTGTTTATAAAGACACTGATAGGCACCAACTGATGGGATTGTGTCCTCTTTGATTCATAACGATTGTTTTCTAAGAATCTAGGCTCCATCTGGAGAACACTGTGTATAAGACAGTAGTTTAGGAATTGTTCGTTAGATTACTTGTTGGTTATTACTGCATTGTCGGAACTAGAAGCACAAGAATTTCGCTACACTCGCATTAACATCTGCTAACCATGTGTATGTGACAAATAAAATTAGATTTGATTTGATTGGATTTGTCTTAGAGGTCATTGCATCATGCATAACAGCTATATCCTCAGCGGTACGGTAACTCATTATGAGATGTGACGTAGTTATAAAGAAGAAGACAGACAGGAAAATACACGTTTAGTGGTGTTCATTTCTGATGTTTCACTCAGTAAACTCATTGATCCATATATAATTGAATCAGCTAATGATCAGAAATTGATGCGTTCTGCGAACATTCCCTTTTGTTTAGAAAAAAGGAAAACAATGCTCGTAAATATTTTACAAAAATAGCTCAGGTGTTATTTTTAACTGTCGATTGTTAATACTATCTATCGTGACTGAAATCTTGAAGTACCAGAGCTTGTAAATGTTAAATATGGTCTGGTCTAATTCTGGTCTGGTGTTATGTACAGTGCCTTGCGAAAGTATTCGGCCCCCTTGAACTTTGCGACCTTTTGCCACATTTCAGGCTTCAAACATAAAGATATAAAAGATGTATTTTTTTGTGAAGAATCAACAACAAGTGGGACACAATCATGAAGTGGAATGACATTTATTGGATATTTCAAACTTTTTTAACAAATCAAAAACTGAAAAACTGGGCATGCAAAATTTGTGTTTTTTAAAGCACAATGGTCATAGCTAATAACTTTTACATTGAACAACGGCCCATAATACTATTTTAGAATAACTAGGGCATTAATGAAATTGAATAATAGATATAGAATTGTATAAAAAAGTGTACTTTCCTCTTAATGGCCATTATATAACAGCATATGACAGATTACCTATATATACAAAAGTACATTGAACAACGGCAGGGTAGCCTAGTGGTTAGAGCGTTGGACTAGAAACCGGAAGGTTGCAAGTTCAAACCTCCGAGCTGACAAGGTACAAATCTGTCGTTCTGCCCCTGAACAGGCAGTTAACCCACTGTTCCCAGGCTGTCATTGAAAATAAGAAATTGTTCTTAACTGACTTGGCTAGTTAAATAAAGGTCAAATAAAAAAATTTGGACTCACCTTCAATTTAGTGGATTTGGCTAATTTCGCCACGCCCGTTGCTGTTGCTGACAGGTGTATAAAACTGAGCACACAGCCATGCAATCTCCATAGACAAACATTGGCAGTAGAATGGCCTTACTGAAGAGCTCAGTGACTTTCAACGTGGCACCTTTCCAACTAGTCAGTTAGTCAAATTCTGCTAGAGCTAACTAGCAGTCAAATTATCTCTGGCAATCTTGAAAATGATTGCTTGCTTAGTGTTGTATCTCGCTGAGACAGATCATTGGTTGCACACATCTCTAATACGGCCAATTCTGCTAGGTCAACTGTAAGTGCTGTTATTGTGAAGTGGAAAGGAGCAACAACGACTCAGCCTCGAAGTGGTAGGCCACACAAACTCACCGAATGGGACCGCTGAAGTGCGTATCACATTAAAATGGTCTGTCCTCGGTTGCAACGCTCCGTACCGAGTTCCAAACTGCCTCTAGAAGCAACGTCAGCACAAGAAGTGTTCGTCTAGAGCTTCATGAAATGGGTTTCCAAGGCAGAGCAGCCACACACAAGCATAAGCGTCAGCTGGAGTGGTGTAAAACTCGCCACCATTGGACTCTGGAGCAGTGGAAACACATTATTTGGGGTATTGAATCACGCCTCATCATCTGGAAGTCCGACGGACAAATCAGAGTTTGGTGGATGCCAGGAGAATGCTACCTGCCACAATGCATAGTGCCAACTGTAAAGTTTGGTGGAGGAGGAATAATGGTCTGGAGCTGATTGTTCGTGTTTCGGGCTAGGCCCCTTAGTTCCAGTGAAGGGAAATCTTAACACAACAGCAAGCAATGACATTCTAGACAATTCTCTATTTCCAACTTTGTAGCAACAGTTTGGGGAAGGCCCTTTCCTGTTTCAGCATGACAATGCCCCCCGTGCATAGAGCGAAGCACATACAGAAATGGTTTGTTAAGATCGGTGTGGAAGAACTTGACCGGCCTGCACAGAGTCCTGACATCAACCCTTTCGTACACCTTTGGTAAGAATTGGAATGCCAACTGTGAGCCATCCCTAATCACCCAACATCAGTTCCCGACCTCACTAATGCTCTTGTGGCTAAGTGGAAGCAAGTCCCCACAGCAATGTTCCAACATCTAGTGGAAAACCTTTCCAGAAGAGTTGAGGTTGTTATAGCAGCAAAGGGAGGACCAACTCCATATTAATGCACATGAGTTTGGTCATGTAGAGTAGATTAATGTTATGATCATGATGAATGACCTATAGAGATGAAGGTTATTTTATGATCATGATGAATGACCGATAGGGACGGTTGTTTTATGTAGATACCTAAACTACTATATTCTATATGGATACCGATCAACGCAGGTTAAGCATTACAACTGGTAGGAACAGTGTACGACATGTGTGTCGAGCTTTAATCAATGCTAGTTTTCTTCCTTATTTGCAATGGCTTGATGTCAAGTCTCTATAATGTAATATTTAGCTGTGTCTCTAAACTCTACATTCACTATACCTGAGGTTATAGCAAGCTATCTGAGAGGGGAGAGGATCCAGGTTTTAACAGACGTTCCTCTCTGAGGGGGGAGCGGATCCCGTTTTTAACAGACGTTCCTCTCTGAGGGGGAGAGGATCCAGTTTTTAACAGACTTTCCTCTCTGAGGGGGAGCGCATCTAGTTTTTAACAGACGTTCCTCTCTGAGGGGGAGCGGATCTAGTTTTTAACAGACGTTCCTCTCTGAGGGGGAGCGGATCTAGTTTTTAACAGACGTTCCTCTCTGAGGGGATGCTGATCTAGTTTTTAACAGATATTCGTCTTCGTCTCTTCTCTCCATTTCCTACCAAATCAAAGGCTTATGAATCTTATATCCTCCCTGTTAAGATGGAACGAAAGATCAGTGTTTTAATGGATAGGCCTATTTTAATCTCCCTCATTAATACTTTAGTATGCAGGATATTATTGTTCTGTACCAACGACTATAATTACTTCTGTTTAATAATCTCTGTCAATCTTGAAAAGGATCACTTGCTTAGTGTTGTATCTCGCAGAGACAGATCATTGGTTGGACACATCTCTAATACAGCCAATCTGCCATTTTCTGTCTGTAGCGTCTGAACAGCTTGGGTTACACACTGACATGACCCCTCTGTAGAAAGGTCAGACTCTCACAAACACATTTTGTCTGAAGGTAACCCGATACCAGTTCAAATGGTTTATGGAAGTATACGGTACTAGTCAAAAGTTTGGACACACCTAATCATTCAAGGGTTTATTCTTTATTTTTGTTACTATTTTCTACATTGTAGAATAAGACATCAACACTATGAAATAACACATATGGAATCATGTAGTAACCAAAACCAAAATATATTTTATATTTGAGATTCTTCAAAGTAGCCACCGTTTGCCTTGATGACAGCTTTGCACACTATTGGCCTTCTCTCAACCAGCTTCATGAGGTAGTCACCTGGAATGCATTTCAATGAACAGGTGTGCTTTGTCAAAAGTTAATTTGTGGAATTGCTTTCCTTTTTAATGTGTTTGAGCCAATCAGGTAGTGGTGGAATACAGAAGATAGCCCTATTTGGCAAAACATAAACTCCATAATATGGTAAGAACAGCTCAAATAATGGATGATCTCCGTATGTGTGGTTCCCACTGTGAAGCATGGAGGAGGAGAGGTGATGGTGCTTTGCGGGTGACTGTGTGATTTATTTAGAATTCAGGGCACAGTTAATAACCAGAATGGCTACCACAGCATTCTGCAGCGATACACCTCCCGTCTGGTTTGCTCTTAGTGGAACTATCATTTGTTTTTTATCAGGACAATGACGCAACACACCTCCAGGCTGGGTAAGGGCTATTTTACCAGGAAGGAGAGTGATGGAGTGCTGCATCAGTTGACCTGGCCTCCACAATCACCCGACCTCAACCTAATTGAGATGGTTTGGGATGAGTTGGACAGCAAAGAGAAGGAAAAGCAGCCAACAAGTTTTCAGCGTATGTGGGAACTCCAATAAGAATGTTGGAAAAGCATTCCAGGTGAAGCTGATTGAGATAATGCCAAGAGTGTGGAAAGCTGTCATCAAGGCAAATGGTGGCTACTTTGAAGAATCTCAAATGAAATGTATATTTGGATTTGTTAAACACTTTTTTGGCTACTCCATGATTCCATATGTGTTATTTCATAGTTTTGATGTCTGCACTCTTCTTCTACAATGTAGAAAATAGTAAAAATAAAGAAAAACCCTTGAATGAGTAGGTATGTCCAACCTTTTGACTGGTACTCTATATTGAAGTAGTTTAGTACTCAATTGCCTTTGTTAACTATGGGTTAGAAAGTTATACAAATATTTTCCTGATTACTCAGATATAGGACATACACTTTATAACAAACATACTTTTATTTATTTTTGGACTATCCGGTTTCCATGCAGTAAGGCCAAATTCAATGTTTCATCAAACTTTTTCTAAAAAAAATAATTGATACTTAATGGGGTCCTAAAATTCAAAGAGATGAAATTATCCTTGGTATAACCATCTTAAAACAATTCCATACGTTAGCTTAGTAGAACCCCATCCCAGGCTTATATCTGAACCCAACAGTTAAAACGTAAAACAATTCCATATGTTAGCTTAGTAGAACCCCATCCCAGGCTTATATCTGAACCCAACAGTTAAAACGTAAAACAATTCCATACGTTAGCTTAGTAGAACCCCATCCCAGGCTTATATCTGAATCCAACAGTTAAAACTTAAAACAATTCCATACGTTAGGTTAGTAGAACCCCATCCCAGGCTTATATCTGAACCCAACAGTTAAAACGTAAAACAATTCCATATGTTAGCTTAACTCCCAGGTTGAACGCAAACCACAAGTCTTTATTAAACATTCCCTTTTTTTAATACATATATATATATTTATATTTTAAAACCTGGCTGCTCCTTGTGTTCACTACACCAGCCTGTGAAATTAAATAGAATGGTGAATGCAGCAATCGGGATAAGGCTTCTATGCAACAGGACCATATGTCAAATACTACTATATGGTAAATAATGTGACCATTTCACACCCGTCTGACTGACTAATAACAATAAGCCATGTGTCAGAAACAATTTGGATAAACAGATGAATGAAAATTGGCATCTGCACAGGAGTATCACTAGCTTCCCCCCCCCACCCCACCCCCCTTTCAATGGCCAAGTCAAAATGGCAGCTAGCGCTCCGACTTCACATGTTTCCAAAGAACATTTAAATGCTAATATGATAAGCTGACAAGCTTATTATAAGCTCTGACGATTGAAGAGTATCTCCCATTAGTTATACGTGGAGACATGCATCCCTGTGCTAGTAGAAGGTATGTGGTTAAATTCTGTTGGGGGGAAAAAATAGATTATTTTGGCTGCATTTGACAGCAATACAGTGCCGTAGTGATGGTTTGTCAGTGAGGGAAAAGAGAGTGAAGCACAGGTGGCTTTGAGGAGAGGGTTATCCGTTGTTGCTGGAATACATAGTGCATAGGGAGGCTCCATCCAACCTACAGAGACTATCCACGCCACTGCTGTATAGTCCATCATACTGTCAATCCGTTTTGCCGACGTCGTCTGACACAACCCTCCATAGACTCTCTCACACTACAATCAGACATTTGGATCAAAAGAGAAGCTAGCCAGCTAGCTCAGTTGATATATTAACACCAACATGTATTGATTATGGATCAAATGATCAGATCATATGGATTTTCACAGAAGAAAACAGCCTGATCAAACATGTAAATGTGGAGTTTGAAACCATCGCTTCTTTGAGACCCTTAACGACGTAGATGTGTAATTAACAGACAATGGGTGTTTCTCTCTCACGCTCGAAGTGCATTCTCCGACCACGTTCTCTTGAGCATGTTCTTGTGAGGACGAGAGTGCGGAGAACACATAGAACATTACATTTGAAAAGCTCAATCCCTACCTCACGCTTCACCTCCCTCATTCACTGAACCTTCTTCTAGCAATGACAACGATGACAAGAAGATATGCTCAAAGCAAACGTTTTATCAGTTAGATATGTCAATCGTAATAATCTAGCTAGCCAGCTAGTTGCCAATTCTTTGTGGATAGCAAGCTAGCCAGCTAGCCCTATCGACTTAATATGGATGATGGACTCCAATTCAATGAATCACCTTCCTGCCAGGACAATTTGATTTGATTTGATTTTATTAGGATCTCTTTTAGTCCCCATTTGGACTAATCTTCCAAGAGTCCTTAACATTAAAATACAATTTATAATACAAACAGACTTTCACATATAACACACTATTACAAACATACATAATATACTAGCATAATGACCCAATAAATACTCAATCTAAAGAATATTGATTCTTCATCTACTATAGTCCCACAACATTTCTATATACTATATTTAAATTGTTTTAAAATAATGTTTAAACTAATATATTGAAAGGTTTCTAGTTTGCTCAGTTAATTTATTCTGTATTGCTCTAAATCTAAATGTTCTTTTGCCCATTTCTTTTTTCTGTCTGGATAACACATAGATGGTGGACATTCTATTCCTAGTATTTACTGAATGTCTGTCTCTTACCAACTGAATACCACATAGATGGAGGACAATCTATTCCTAGTATTTACTGAATGTCTGTCTCTTACCAACTGAATACCATTGTGAATAGAACTTGGCCGTTTTAAATTATGTATATTATAAAATAAAATAAGCCTTTTCTTTTCAATTATCTTGTCGATTGATGACCAAGCAAGAACACTGGACATGACTGCAACAGAAGGACCATATCTCCACCTTAAAACAACAGAAGAACCTCATCTCCACCTTAAAACAACCCATGACTGCAACAGAAGGACCACATCTCCACCTTAAAACAACCCATGACTGCAACAGAAGAACCACATCTCCACCTTAAAACAACAGAAGAACCTCATCTCCACCTTAAAACAACCCATGACTGCAACAGAAGAACCACATCTCCACCTTAAAACAACAGAAGAACCTCATCTCCACCTTAAAACAACCCATGACTACAACAGGAGAACCATATCTCCACCTTAAAACAATCCTTGCTGCTTTATTCTGTGCATTCTGCAGCCTCCTAACTTCACTAGATGATGCATTTCCCCAGACCACCGAACAATAGTTCACTTGACTCTCAACCAATGCCTGTGTTATTTGCTGAAGGATTTTCCCTGGTAAATATTTAGCTATCCTTCTGATTATGCATGCTGTTTTAATATATTTTTTTACATAGATTAGTTATTTGAGACGACAATGGCAATAGAGACTAAACAAGATTTACACAAAGCAACCGGGGGTCAAAATCAAAAGTAACAGTCAGTATCTGGTGTGGCCACCAGCTGCATTAAGTACTGTAGTGCATCTCCTCCTCATGGATTGCACCAGAGTTGTTACCCCACTCTTCCACCAAGGCACCTGCAAGTTCCCAGACATTTCTGGGGGGAATGGCCCTAGCCCTCACAGTCCAATCCAACAGGTCCCAGACGTGCTCAATGGGATCTCTTTGCTGGCCATGGCAGAACACTGACATTCCTGTCTTTTAGGAAATCATGCACAGAACGAGCAGCATGGCTGGTGGCATCGTCATGCTGGAGGGTCATGTCAGGATGAGCCTGCAGGAAGGGTACCACATGAGGGAGGAGGATGTCTTCCCTGTAACGCACAGACTTGAGATTGCCTGCAATGACAACAAGCTCAGTCCGATGATGCTGTGACACACCGCACCAGACCATGACGGAACCTCCATCTACAAATCGATCCCGCTCCAGAGTACAGGCCTCGGTGTAACGCTCATTCCTTCGACGATCAACGTGAATCTGACCATCACCCCTGATGAGACAAAACCGCCAGTCCTGTCTGGTCCAGTGAGGGTGGGTTTGTGCCCATAGGCGATGTTGTTGCTGGTGATGTCTGGTGAGGACCTGCCTTACAACAGGCCTACAAGCCCTCAGTCTAGCCTCTCTCAGCCTATTGAGGACAGTCTGAGCACTGATGGAGGGATTGTGCCTTCCTGGTGTAACTTGGGCAGTTGTTGTTAACATCCTGTACCTGTCACGCGGGAGTGATGTTCGGATGTACCGATCCTGTGCAGGTGTTGTATCATGTGGTCTGCCACTGAGAGGACAATAAGCTGCCCGTCTTGTCTCCCTGTAGCACTGTCTTAGGCGTCTCACAGTATGGACAATCCAATTTATTGCCCTGGCTACATCTGCAGTCCTCATGCCCCCTTGCACCATGCCTAAGGCACTTTCACACAGATGAGCAGGGACCCTGGGTTTTGGGGTTTTTCAGAGTCAGTAGAAAGGCCTCTTTAGTGTCCTAAGTTTTCATAACTGTGACCTTAATTGCCTACCGTCTATAAGTTGTTAGTGTCTTAACGACCGTTCCACAGGTGCATGTTCATTTAATTGTTGATGGTTAATTGAACAAGCATGGGGAAACAGTGAAGTTATTCAGAATTTTACAAATGATCTTTGAAAGACAGGGTCCTGCTGAGTTTAGTGTGGCAACATATGAGATGTGAAAAGGCAAGTGTATTTTCTCTCACTTCTGATTTGTCTTTTTTTTTTACATCATTATTTTGAATACCTGCCGTTGAAGCATTAATACCTGCTTCAAAAAATAGTTACCAACGTAGTACGCATCTGTTTTGCATACTTGATTTGGACTCATACTCCGGAACCCTCCCGTGCTCCAATTTGCGTGCTCTGAGCATCCCAAATGGCACCCTATTCCCTTTTAAAGTAGACTAGGTTGTGTTAGAACCTACTCCTTCAGATCTGCCCTTCCCTAATGTTGTTGTAGTAGTTATACCTAGTCTATAACATCAGACTCAGCATTGCCAACCAAGCCATTAACAATCACTTGTCAGTTCACACGGTGGTGTTGATGTGAGGCAGACATAAACCACAAAACACGGATCATCATAAGACAACACAAGACTGAATCTCTCTCAGGGAGCTCTCATGAGTTCAATACTTCAATTCGGTCAATAGATCTTTACATTTGAATCATGTGCTGTGCGGCTTCGGTTTCCCTCCATTAACCTTATCTGTGGACCATGCATTTTAGGCCACATTAAAGCTGTAGAGAGTTAGTGAGGCCTTGCACTGCGAATATTGTTCTGGTCTCAATTAGTCACTGATAGTGCAGCTGGCTAACATCTGGCAGCCTCTGTCTGTATAATCTCTCAGTGCAGCTGTGCTGGAACAGGCAACATGCTAGCCTAATTAGCCATGTTTTCTCTATGGTGAAATTGAAGCCTAGGGGGTCCTGGATCAATGTTGCACTGCCTTGTTCATTCATTTCTTCCCTCCCTTCATCCCTCCCCTGTGATAGAAATGCACAAATCATCTCTTCACAGCCCCTGAAGATACTGTAGATACTGAAAAAAGAAAAGGGGGATTGTTGCTAGACTCTTAGAAAAAAAGGGGTACTTTGGCTGTTCCCATAGGAGTACTGTTTAAAGAACCATTTTTGGTTCCATGTAGAACCATTTTGGTTCTCTGAGCAAGGCAGTTGTTCCCCGGGCGACGATGACATGGATTTTCGATTAAAGCAGCCATATTTCGGGAAGACACATTTAATTTGTTGTACAACTGACTAGGTATCCCCATTTCCCTTTCCATACTGAAGTGCCTTTAGAAGGTGTTCATACCCCTAACCCTAACCTTAACCCTATCCCTACCCCTAACCCTAACCCTAACCCTAACCTTAACCCTAATCCCAACTGACTAGGTATCCCCATTTCCCTTTCCATACTGAAGTGCCTTTAGAAGGCGTTCATACCCCTACCCCTAACCTTAACCCTACCCCTACCCCTAACCCTAACCCTAACCCTAACCCTAACCTTAACCCTAATCCCAACTGACTAGGTATCCCCATTTCCCTTTCCATACTGAAGTGCCTTTAGAAGGCGTTCATACCCCTAACCCTAACCTTAACCCTACCCCTAACCCTAACCCTAACCCTAACCTTAACCTTAACCTTTAACCCTAATCCCAACTGACTTGGTATTCCTCTTTCCCATTCAATGTAGAACCCTTTCCACAGAAGGTTCGACATGGAACCCAAAAGGGTTTTACCTGGAACCAAAAAGGGTTCTCCTATAGGAACAGTGGGAGAACCGTTTTGGAACCCAAACATGGTTTCAGTACAATGTGGAGTAATTGTGATATGATTGTTTTGGGTAATATACTGTGAGAGATATTTTGTAGTTATGGTGCATTCGGAAAGTATTCAGACCCCTTCTCTTTTATCACATTTTGTTACGTTACAAACTTTTTTATTATTCCCTCATTTATCTACACACAATAATCCCGATAATGAAAAAGCAAAAACAGGCTTTTAGAAATGTTTGAAAATATATAGAAAATATTAAACGAAAAACTGAAATATCACATCTGCATAAACATTCAGACCCTTTACCCAGTACTTTGTTGAAACACCTTTGGCAGCCATTTCAGCCTCAAAGTCTACTTGACATTACAAGCTTGGCACACCTTTATTTGGGGAGTTTCTCCCATTCTTTTCTGCAGATCCCCTCAAGCTCTGTCAGATTGGATGGGGAGCGTCGCTGCACAGCTATTTTCAGGTCTCTCCAGAGATGCTCGATCGGGTTCTGGCTGGGCCACTCAAAGACATTCGGAGACTTGTTCTGAAGCCACTCCAGCATTGTCTTGGCTGTGTGCTTAGGGTCATTTTCCTGTTAGAAGGTGAACCTTCACCCCAGTCTGAGGTCCTGAGCGCTCTGAAGCAGGTTTTCATCAAGGATGTCACTGTACTTTGCTCCGTTAATCTTTCGCTCAATCCGGACTAGTCTCCCAGTCCCTGTTGCTGAAAAACATCCCAGAGCATGATGCTGCCACCACCATGCTTCACCATAGGGATGGTGTCAGGTTTTCTCCAGACATGACTCTTTGGCATTCAGGCCAAAGTGTTCAATCTTGGTTTCATCAGACTAGAGAGAATCTTGTTTCTCATGGTCTGAGAGTCCTTTAGGTGCCTTTTGGCAAACTCCATGCGGGCTGCCATATGACTTTTACTGAGGAGTGGCTTCCAATTAGACATTCTACCATGAAGGCCTGATTGGTGGAGTGCTGCAGAGATGGTTGTCCTTCTGGACGGTTTTCCATCTCCACAGAGAAACTCTGGAGCTCTGTCTGAGTGACCATCGGGTTCTTGGTCACCTCCCTGACCAAGGCCCTTCTCCCCCAATTGCACAGTTTTGCTGGGCGGCCAGCTCTAGGAAGAGCTTGGTGGTTCCAAACTTCTTCCATTTAAGAATGATGGAGGGCACTATGTTCTTGGGGACCTTCAACGCTGCAGAAATGTTTTGGTACCCTTCTCCAGATCTGTACCTCGACACAATCCTGTCTCGGAGCTCTACAGCCAATTCCTTCAACCTCATGGCTTGGTTTTTGCTCTGACATGAACTGTCAACTGTGTGACCTTATATAGACAGGTGTGCGCTTTTCCAAATCATGTCCAATCAATTTAATTTACCACAGGTGAAATAAAGATATCGATTGAAAACTGACTAATCAATTATCAGTTTATTCAACAATACCACCTTGTATCTCTTTCACAACCTCAGCATTGTCCAAAAACCTTATTACTACAAGCTCATGGGATCTGATGGGGGCAGACTGTTTTACTGACACAGTAAATATGCTAACGAACCAGTCTGTTGCATTCCCAAAATGGACCAGTCAGAGGACGAGCCTTGTGCCTTTGTGGCTTCACTCTGTTTCTCTCCGGTTTTTCAATTCTTTCTTTGTCTCTGTTTCACTTTCAACTCGTGTTGTTTGAGATGGAGAGAGGAGATGATGGATGTGTCATTGGGCCTGACCTCCTATAAAGCTCCATGTGATCAGCCTTCTCTGGTGATGGGTCAACAACCTGTAATAAGCAGATAGGAGCATGGCTCTATTTTCGGGAGGGGGGAGAAAATGCCCACTTTGCACAGCCTCGGGGAAAACGTCCAGAGCCAACTTGCAAAATTATTGGGGTCAGTGACTCCGCCTGCTTGTTTGATCTGTCTGCAGTCTCACAAGGCTTTATTTTGACATTGAAGGACATATTTTCTAGCGTAAGGACTGTAAATGAACCATGTCTTCCCGAAATCCAAGACTCAGAGCCGGTGGTACTGCATGGATGTGTTCCAAACCGTACCCTATCCTCTATGATACTGTGCTACGTTTGACCAGGGCCCGTGTTAAAAGCAGTGCACTATATAGGGCATACAGTAGACTGCTGTTTGGAACACCCCCCCCCCCCCCCCCCATTACAGCACCGGGGTTTTAACAACAGAATCCTCACTGATGCACTATGGTAATAAAAAGGTTTAGACATTAATGTTGTTTGTATGATTACATTATATTAATTAACACGGTGTCGTTTGCGTTTCTGTTGAGACAGCAGCTTAGTTTGATAAGGTTACAAGGTGTTAGTTTTTAATTCGGAGAGGTGTCTAATAGGGCGACATCACGAGCTCGTGATGGTATTTTTAAACAGGCGCGGGCGTCCTCCGAGTTACACCGTTGCAGCTAATCGGTGTAATGAGGCAAAGATTGCAGCAGTAATCAGGGATCATTAGCTTTATGAGTATTTATTATCAGTGGCATGGACATAATCTAGAAGTGGAGGCTGCTGCACACAGACAGGCAGACAGCACACAACACAAAGGAGAGGGTTGTCACAATCAGTTTATTAATGACCGGCTGTCGCAGGAGCCAACACAACTCAAGAACCAAGGGTCATCCATCAATGTTGGGCCCTGACACCTGGAAGATAGATCTACTTCTCTCTGTGTCTGACCTGGATGTTCTACATTTCAAAGTCACAGCACCAAACACATTGCAGTTCAGAATGTCATGTAGGTGGTAGCTGCCTGGCCCCAAGGCCTTCGAGCTCTCCCTCTTTTTGTATGAGTGTGTGTGCGTGCGTGTGTGTGTGAAGAGAAGAGTGTATTTGTTTGCATTGAATTCCAAACGTGGCTCATCTTGTTTTAACTCTAAGCAGTGTAGAATACTGGTTCCAGCCAGTTCTAAGGTGAGAAAGGAATCAAGTTTTTCCATAGGGCTCTGAGACTAGTAAGGCATCAAGTGCTTGTGTGTCTCTCTCTCTCTCTCTCTCTCTCTCTCTCTCTCTCTCTCTCTCTCTCTCTCTCTCTCTCTCTCAACCCTCTCTCTCTCAACCCTCTCTCTCACTCTCTCCAAACCTTCTCAACCGTCTCTCTCAACCCTCTCTCTCAACCGTATCTCTCTCAACCCTCTCTCTCTCACTCTCTCCAAACCCTCTCTCCAAACCCTCTTTCAACCCTCTCTCTCCCCCCCTCTCTCCAAACCCTCTCTCAACTCTCTCTCTCTCAACCCTCTCTCTCTCTCAACTCTCTCTCTCTCTCAACCCTCTCTCTCTCTCAACCCTCTCTCTCTAAACCCTCTCTCTCTAAACCCTCTCTCTCTAAACCCTCTCTCTCAACCCTCTCTCTCACTCTCTCCAAACCTTCTCAACAGTCTCTCTCAACCCTCTCTCTCAACCGTATCTCTCTCAACCCTCTCTCTCTCACTCTCTCCAAACCCTCTCTCCAAACCCTCTTTCAACCCTCTCTCTCCCCCCCTCTCTCCAAACCCTCTCTCAACTCTCTCTCTCTCAACCCTCTCTCTCTCTCTCTCAACTCTCTCTCTCTCTCAACCCTCTCTCTCTCTCAACCCTCTCTCTCTCAACCCGCTCTCTCTCAACCCTCTCGCTCTCAACCCTCTCTCTCAACCCCCTCTCTCTCTCTCTCTCTCTCTCTCTCTCTCTCTCTCTCTCTCTCTCTCTCTCTCTCTCTCTCTCTCTCTCTCTCTCTCTCTCTCTCTCTCTCTCTCTCTCTCTCTCTCTCTCTCTCTCTCTCTCTCTCTCTCTCTCTCTCTCTCTCTCCCCCCTCTCTCTCAACTCTCTCTCTCTCAATCCTCTCTCTCTCTCTCAACTCTCTCTCTCTCTCTGAACCCTCTCTCTCTCTCAACCCGCTCTCTCTCAACCCTCTCTCTCTCAACCCTCTCTCTCACTCTCTCCAAACCTTCTCAACCGTCTCTCTCAACCCTCTCTCTCAACCGTATCTCTCTCAACCCTCTCTCTCTCTCACTCTCTCCAAACCCTCTCTCCAAACCCTCTTTCAACCCTCTCTCTCCCTCCCTCTCTCCAAACCCTCTTTCAACCCTCTCTCAACCTTCTCTCTCTCTCTAAACCGTCTCTCTCTCAACCCTCTCCCTCAACCCTCTCCCTCAACCCTCTCTCTCTCTCCCTCCCTCTCAACCCTCTCTCCAAACCCTCTCTCTCTCTCTCTACAAGCCCTCTTTCAACTCTCTCTGTCTCTGTGTCTGTGTCTGTGTTTGTGTCTGTGTCTGTGTCTGTGTCTCTCTCTCTCTCTCTCTCTCTCTCTCTCTCTCTCTCTCTCTCTCTCTCTCTCTCTCTCTCTCTCTCTCTCTCTCTCTCTCTCAACCCCCTCTCTCTCTCTCAACCCTCTCTCTCAACCCCCCTATCTCTCTCTCTCTCTCTCTCTCTCTCTCTCTCTCTCTCTCTCTCTCTCTCTCTCTCTCTCTCTCTCTCTCTCTCTCTCTCAACCCTCTCTCTCTCTCTCTCTCTCTCTCTCTCAACCCTCTCTCTCCCTCTCTCTCAACCCTCTCTCTCCCTCTCTCCAAACCCTTTCTCTCCCTCTCCAAGCCCTCTTTCAACTCTCTCTCTCTCTCTCTCTCTCTCAACCCTCTCTCAACCATCTCTCTCTCTCTCTCTCTCTCTCTCTCTCTCTCTCTCTCTCAACCCTCTCTCAACTCTCTCTCTCTCTCAACCCTCTCTCTCTCTCAACTCTCTCTCTCTCTCAACCTCTCTCTCTCTCAACCCTCTCTCTCTCAACCTCTCTCTCTCAACCCTCTCTCTCTCAACCCTCTCTCTCACTCTCTCCAAACCTTCTCAACGTCTCTCTCTCAACCCTCTCTCTCAACCGTATCTCTCTCAACCCTCTCTCTCTCTCTCTCCAAACCCTCTCTCCAAACCCTCTCTTTCCCCCTCTCTCCAAACCCTCTCTCAACTCTCTCTCTCTCAACCCTCTCTCTCTCTCAACTCTCTCTCTCTCTCAACCCTCTCTCTCTCTCAACCCTCTCTCTCCTCTCTCTCTCAACCTCTCTCTCTCAACCCTCTCTCTCTCTCTCTCAACCTCTCTCTCTCTCTCTCTCTCAAGCCCTCTTTCAACTCTCTCTGTCTCTGTGTCTGTCTCTCTCTCTCTCTCTCTCTCTCTCTCTCTCTCTCTCTCTCTCTCTCTCTCTCTCTCTCTCTCTCTCTCTCTCTCTCTCTCTCTCTCTCAACCTCTCTCTCTCTCTCTC
>NC_060195.1:7601459-7608959 GCF_021184085.1 Oncorhynchus gorbuscha | reverse complement strand
CCTCTCTCTCCCTCCCTCTCAACCCTCTCTCTCTCTCTCTCTCCAAACCCTCTCTCTCCCTCTCAAGCCCTCTTTCAACTCTCTCTCTCTCTCCCTCTCTCTCTCTCTCTGAACCCTCTCTCTCTCTCTCAACCCTCTCTCTCTCAACCCTCTCTCTCTCAACCTCTCTCTCTCTCTCTCCAAACCTTCTCTCTCTCTCTCAACCCTCTCTCTCAACCTATCTCTCTCACCCCTCTCTCTCTCTCTCACTCTCTCCAAACCCTCTCTCCAAACCCTCTTTCAACCTCTCTCTCCCTCTCTCTCTCCAAACCCTCTTTCAACCCCTCTCTCAACCTCTCTCTCTCTCTAAACCGTCTCTCTCTCAACCCTCTCCTCAACCCTCTCCCTCAACCCTCTCTCTCTCTCTCTCTCTCTCTCTCTCTCTCCAAACCCTCTCTCTCTCTCTCTCCAAGCCCTCTTTCAACTCTCTCTCTGTCTCTGTGTCTGTGTCTGTGTCTGTGTCTCTGTCTCTGTCTCTCTCTCTCTCTCTCTCTCTCTCTCTCTCTCTCTCTCTCTCTCTCTCTCTCTCTCTCAACCTCCCTCTCTCTCTCAACCTCTCTCTCTCAACCCCCTATCTCTCTCTCTCTCTCTCTCTCTCTCTCTCTCTCTCTCTCTCTCTCTCTCTCTCTCTCTCTCTCTCTCAACCCTCTCTCTCCCTCTCCTCCCTTTCTCTCTCTCTCCAACCTCTTTCAACTCTCTCTCTCTCTCTCTCTCTCTCCCTCTCTCAACCTCTCTCTCTCTCTCTCTCTCTCTCTCTCTCTCTCTCTCTCTCTCTCTCTCTCTCTCTCAACCTCTCTCTCTCTCTCTCTCTCTCTCTCTCTCTCTCTCTCTCTCTCTCTCTCTCTCTCTCTCTCTCTCTCTCTCAACCCTCTCTCAACTCTCTCTCTCTCTCAACCTCTCTCTCTCTCTCAACTCTCTCTCTCTCTCAACCCCTCCCTCTCTCTCTCTCAACCCTCTCTCTCTCAACCTCTCTCTCTCTCAACCTCTCTCTCTCTCAACCCTCTCTCTCACTCTCTCCAAACCTTCTCTCTCTCAACCCTCTCTCTCAACCTATCTCTCTCCTCCCTCTCTCTCTCTCTCTCTCCAAACCCTCTCTCTCAAACCCTCTCTCTCCCTCTCTCTCTCCAAACCCTCTCTCAACCCTCTCTCTCTCAACCCTCTCTCTCTCTCAACTCTCTCTCTCTCTCAACTCTCTCTCTCTCTCAACCTCTCTCTCTCAACCCTCTCTCTCTCTCTCTCCAAGCCCTCTTTCAACTCTCTCTGTCTCTGTGTCTGTGTCTGTCTCTCTCTCTCTCAACCTCTCTCTCTCTCTCTCTCTCTCTCTCTCTCTCTCTCTCTCTCTCTCTCTCTCTCTCTCTCTCTCTCTCTCTCTCTCTCTCTCTCTCTCTCTCTCTCTCTCTCTCTCCTCTCTCTCTCAACCTCTCTCTCTCTCTCTCTCTCTCTCTCTTCTCTCTCTCTCTCTCTCTCTCAACCCTCTCTCTCTCAACCATCTCTCTCTCTCTCTCAACCCTCTCTCTCTCAACCTCTCTCTCTCTCTCTCTCTCTCTCCTCTCTCTCTCAACTCTCTCTCTCTCTCAACCCTCTCTCTCTCAACCCTCTCTCTCTCTCTCTCCAAGCCCTCTTTCAACTCTCTCTGTCTCTGTGTCTGTGTCTCTGTCTCTCTCTCTCTCTCTCTCTCTCTCTCTCTCTCTCTCTCTCTCTCTCTCTCTCTCTCTCTCTCTCTCTCTCTCTCAACCCTCTCTCAACCTCTCTCTCAACCTCTCTCTCCCTCTCTCAGCTCTCTCTCAACTCTCTCTCTCTCTCTCAACCCTCTCTCTCTCAACCATCTCTCTCTCTCTCTCAACCCTCTCTCTCTCAACCCTCTCTCTCTCAACCCTCTCTCTCTCTCTCAACCCTCTCTCTCTCAACCTCTCTCTCTCTCTCTCTCTCTCTCTCTCTCTCTCTCTCTCTCTCTCTCTCTCTCTCTCTCAACCTCTCTCTCAACCCTCTCTCAACCCTCTCTCTCTCTCTCTCTCTCTCTCTCTCTCTCTCTCTCTCTCTCTCTCTCTCTCTCTCTCTCTCTCTCTCTCTCTCTCTCTCTCTCTCTCTCTCTCTCTCTCTCTCTCTCTCTCTCTCTCTCTCTCTCTCTCTCTCTCAACCTCTCTCTCTCAACCTCTCTCTCTCTCTCTCTCAAACCTTCTCAACCTCTCTCTCAACCCTCTCTCTCAACCGTATCTCTCTCAACCTCTCTCTCTCAACCGTATCTCTCTCTCCCTCTCTCTCTCTCTCTCTAAAAACCTCTCTCTCCAAACCCTCTTTCAACCCTCTCTCTCCCCCTCTCTCCAAACCCTCTCTCTCTCTCTCTCTCTCTCAACCCTCTCTCTCTCTCTCTCTCTCAACTCTCTCTCTCTCTCAACCTCTCTCTCTCTCTCAACCCTCTCTCTCTCAACCCTCTCTCTCTCTCAACCCTCTCTCCTCTCTCAACCCTCTCTATCTCAACCCTCTCTCTCTCAACCCTCTCTCTCTCTCTCCAAACCTTCTCAACCTCTCTCTCTCAACCCTCTCTCTCAACCTATCTCTCTCAACCCTCTCTCTCTCACTCTCTCCAAACCCTCTCTCCAAACCCTCTTTCAACCCTCTCTCTCCCTCCCTCTCTCCAAACCCTCTTTCAACCCTCTCTCAACCTTCTCTCTCTCTCTCTAAACCGTCTCTCTCTCTCAACCCTCTCCCTCAACCCTCTCTCTCTCTCCCTCTCAACCCTCTCTCTCTCCCTCTCTCCAAACCCTCTCTCTCCCTCTTACCAAGCCCTCTTTCTCTCTCTCTCTCTCTCAACTCTCTCTCTCTCTCTGAACCCTCTCTCTCTCTCAACCCGCTCTCTCTCAACCTCTCTCTCTCTCAACCCTCTCTCTCACTCTCTCCAAACCTTCTCAACCGTCTCTCTCAACCCTCTCTCTCAACCGTATCTCTCTCAACCCTCTCTCTCTCTCTCACTCTCTCCAAACCCTCTCTCCAAACCCTCTTTCAACCCTCTCTCTCCCTCCCTCTCTCCAAACCCTCTTTCAACCTCTCTCAACCTTCTCTCTCTCTCTAAACCGTCTCTCTCTCAACCCTCTCCCTCAACCCTCTCCCTCAACCTCTCTCTCTCTCCCTCCCTCTCAACCCTCTCTCCAAACCCTCTCTCTCTCTCTCTCCAAGCCCTCTTTCAACTCTCTCTGTCTCTGTGTCTGTGTCTGTGTCTGTGTCTCTGTCTCTGTCTCTCTCTCTCTCTCTCTCTCTCTCTCTCTCTCTCTCTCTCTCTCTCTCTCTCTCTCAACCCCCTCTCTCTCTCAACCTCTCTCTCAACCCCCTCTCTCTCTCTCTCTCTCTCTCTCTCTCTCTCTCTCTCTCTCTCTCTCTCTCTCTCTCTCTCTCTCTCTCTCTCTCTCAACCCTCTCTCTCCCTCTCTCCAAACCCTTTCTCTCCCTCTCCAAGCCCTCTTTCAACTCTCTCTCTCTCTCTCTCAACCCTCTCTCAACCTCTCTCTCTCTCTCTCTCTCTCTCTCTCTCTCTCTCTCTCTCTCTCTCTCTCTCTCTCTCTCTCTCTCTCTCTCTCTCTCTCTCTCTCTCTCTCTCTCTCTCTCTCTCTCTCTCTCTCTCTCAACCCTCTCTCAACTCTCTCTCTCTCTCAACCTCTCTCTCTCTCTCAACTCTCTCTCTCTCTCAACCCTCTCTCTCTCTCAACCCTCTCTCTCTCAACCCTCTCTCTCTCAACCCTCTCTCTCTCAACCTCTCTCTCTCACTCTCTCCAAACCTTCTCAACCGTCTCTCTCAACCCTCTCTCTCAACCGTATCTCTCTCAACCCTCTCTCTCTCACTCTCTCAAACCCTCTCTCCAAACCCTCTCTCTCCCCCTCTCTCCAAACCCTCTCTCAACCCTCTCTCTCTCAACCCTCTCTCTCTCTCTCTCTCAACTCTCTCTCTCTCTCAACCCTCTCTCTCTCAACCCTCTCTCTCTCTCTCTCCAAGCCCTCTTTCAACTCTCTCTGTCTCTGTCTCTGTCTCTGTGTCTGTGTCCTGTCTCTCTCTCTCTCTCTCTCTCTCTCTCTCTCTCTCTCTCTCTCTCTCTCTCTCTCTCTCAACCCTCTCTCAACCCTCTCTCAACCTCTCTCTCTCTCTCCAAGCCCTCTTTCTCTCTCTCTCTCTCTCTCTCTCCCTCTCTCTCTCTCAACCATTCTCTCTCTCTCTCTCTCTCTCTCTCTCTCTCTCTCTCTCTCTCTCTCTCTCTCTCTCTCTCAACCCTCTCTCAACTCTCTCTCTCTCTCAACCCTCTCTCTCTCTCAACCTCTCTCTCTCTCTCTCTCAACCCTCTCTCTCTCTCAACCTCTCTCTCTCTCAACCCTCTCTCTCTCAACCTCTCTCTCTCTCTCAACCCTCTCTCTCACTCTCTCCAAACCTTCTCAACCTCTCTCTCAACCCTCTCTCTCAACCGTATCTCTCTCAACCTCTCTCTCTCTCTCTCTCTCCAAACCCTCTCTCTCTCCTCTCCTCTCTCTCTCCAAACCCTCTCTCAACCCTCTCTCTCTCAACCTCTCTCTCTCTCTCTCTCTCTCTCTCTCAACTCTCTCTCTCTCTCAACCCTCTCTCTCTCTCCTCTCTCTCTCTCTCTCTCCAAGCCCTCTTTCAACTCTCTCTGTCTGTGTCTGTGTCTGTGTCTGTGTCTCTCTCTCTCTCTCTCTCTCTCTCTCTCTCTCTCTCTCTCTCTCTCTCTCTCTCTCTCTCTCTCTCTCTCTCTCTCTCTCTCTCTCTCTCTCTCTCTCTCTCTCTCTCTCTCTCTCTCAACCCTCTCTCAACCCTCTCTCAACCTCTCTCTCCCTCTCCAAGCCCTCTTTCTCTCTCTCTCTCTCTCTCAACCCTCTCTCTCTCAACCTCTCTCTCTCTCTCTCTCTCTCTCTCTCTCTCTCTCTCTCTCTCTCTCTCTCTCTCAACTCTCTCTCTCTCTCTCTCTCTCTCTCTCTCAACTCTCTCTCTCTCTCTCTCTCTCTCTCTCCCTCTCTCTCTCTCTCAACCCTCTCTCTCTCAACCTCTCTCTCTCAACCCTCTCTCTCTCAACCCTCTCTCTCTCTCTCTCCAAACCTTCTCAACCTCTCTCTCAACCCTCTCTCTCAACCGTATCTCTCTCAACCCTCTCTCTCTCACTCTCTCCAAACCCCTCTCTCCAAACCCTCTCTCTCCCCTCTCTCTCCAAACCCTCTCTCAAACTCTCTCTCTCAACCCTCTCTCTCTCTCAACTCTCTCTCTCTCTCAACTCTCTCTCTCTCTCAACCCTCTCTCTCTCAACCCTCTCTCTCTCTCTCTCCAAGCCCTCTTTCAACTCTCTCTCTCTGTGTCTGTCTCTGTGTCTCTCTCTCTCTCTCTCTCTCTCTCTCTCTCTCTCTCTCTCTCTCTCTCTCTCTCTCTCTCTCTCTCTCTCTCTCTCTCTCTCTCTCTCTCTCTCTCTCTCTCTCTCTCTCTCTCTCTCTCTCTCTCTCTCTCTCAACCCTCTCTCAACCTCTCTCTCCAAAACCTCTCTCTCCCTCTCCAAGCCCTCTTTCAACTCTCTCTCTCTCTCTCTCTCAACCCTCTCTCTCTCAACCTCTCTCTCTCTCTCTCTCAACCCTCTCTCTCTCAACCCTCTCTCTCTCTCTCTCTCTCTCTCAACCCTCTCTCTCTCTCTCTCTCTCTCTCTCTCTCTCTCTCTCAACCCTCTCTCTCTCTCTCCAAGCCCTCTTTCAACCTCTCTCTCTCTGTCTGTGTCTGTGTCTGTCTCTCTCTCTCTCTCTCTCTCTCTCTCTCTCTCTCTCTCTCTCTCTCTCTCTCTCTCTCTCTCTCTCTCTCTCTCTCTCTCTCTCTCTCTCTCTCTCTCTCTCTCTCTCTCTCTCTCTCTCTCTCTCTCTCTCTCTCAACCCTCTCTCAACCTCTCTCCAAAACCTCTCTCTCTCTCTCTCAACCCTCTTTCAACTCTCTCTCTCTCTCTCGCAACCCTCTCTCTCTCAACCATCTCTCTCTCTCTCTCTCAACCCTCTCTCTCTCAACCCTCTCTCTCTCAACCCTCTCTCTCTCTCTCAAACCTCTCTCTCTCAACCTCTCTCTCTCTCTCTCTCTCTCTCTCTCTCTCTCTCTCTCTCTCTCTCTCTCTCTCTCTCTCTCTCTCTCTCTCTCTCTCTCTCTCTCTCTCTCAACCTCTCTCTCTCTCAACCTCTCTCTCTCACTCTCTCCAAACCTTCTCAACCTCTCTCTCAACCTCTCTCTCTCAACCTATCTCTCTCAACCTCTCTCTCTCTCTCTCTCCTCTCTCTCCAAACCCTCTTTCAACCTCTCTCTCTCCCCCTCTCTCCAAACCCTCTCTCAACTCTCTCTCTCTCAACCTCTCTCTCTCTCTCAACTCTCTCTCTCTCTCAACCCTCTCTCTCTCTCAACCCTCTCTCTCTCAACCTCTCTCTCAACCCTCTCTCTCTCTCTCCAAACCTCTCTCTCTCTCTCTCTCTCAACCTCTCTCTCTCTCTCTCAACCCTCTCTCTCTCAACCTCTCTCTCTCTCAACCTCTCTCTCTCTCTCAACCCTCTCTCTCTCAACCCTCTCTATCTCAACCCTCTCTCTCTCAACCCTCTCTCTCACTCTCTCCAAACCTTCTCAACCGTCTCTCTCAACCCTCTCTCTCAACCGTATCTCTCTCAACCCTCTCTCTCTCACTCTCTCCAAACCCTCTCTCCAAACCCTCTTTCAACCCTCTCTCTCCCTCCCTCTCTCCAAACCCTCTTTCAACCCTCTCTCAACCTTCTCTCTCTCTCTCTAAACCGTCTCTCTCTCTCAACCCTCTCCCTCAACCCTCTCTCTCCCTCCCTCTCAACCCTCTCTCTCTCCCTCTCTCCAAACCCTCTCTCTCCCTCTTACCAAGCCCTCTTTCAACTCTCTCTCTCTCTCAACTCTCTCTCTCTCTCTGAACCCTCTCTCTCTCTCTCTCTCTCTCTCTCTCTCTCTCTCTCTCTCTCTCTCTCTCTCTCTCTCTCTCTCTCTCTCTCTCTCTCTCTCTCTCTCTCTCTCTCTCTCAACCTCTCTCTCTCTCTCTCTCTCTCTCTCTCTCTCTCAACCTCTCTCTCTCTCTCTCCAAACCCTTTCTCTCCCTCTCCAAGCCCTCTTTCAACTCTCTCTCTCTCTCTCTCTCTCTCCCTCTCTCAACCTCTCTCTCTCTCTCTCTCTCTCTCTCTCTCTCTCTCTCTCTCTCTCTCTCTCTCTCTCTCTCAACCCTCTCTCTCCCTCTCTCCAAACCCTTTCTCTCTCTCTCTCAACCCTCTCTCAACCCTCTCTCAACCATCTCTCTCTCTCTCTCTCTCTCTCTCTCTCTCTCTCTCTCTCTCTCTCTCTCTCTCTCTCTCTCTCTCTCTCTCTCTCTCTCTCTCTCTCTCTCTCTCTCTCTCTCTCTCTCTCTCTCTCTCTCTCTCTCTCTCAACTCCCTCTCTCTCTCTC
>NC_060195.1:7584351-7591359 GCF_021184085.1 Oncorhynchus gorbuscha | reverse complement strand
TGTATGTTATTGTATGTTACTGTATGTTACTGTATGTTATTGTATGTTACTGTATGTTACTGCACGTTATTGTTGTTACTGTATGTTATTGTATGTTACTGTATGTTATTGTATGTTATTGTATGTTATTGTATGTTACTGTATGTTACTGTATGTTATTGTATGTTATTGTATGTTACTGTATGTTATTGTATGTTATTGTATGTTATTGTATGTTACTGTATGTTATTGTATGTTATTGTATGTTACTGTATGTTGTTGTATGTTATTGTATGTTACTGTATGTTACTGTATGTTATTGCATGTTACTGTATGTTACTGTATGTTATTGTATGTTACTGTATGTTACTGTATGTTATTGTATGTTACTGTATGTTACTGTATGTTATTGTATGTTATTGTATGTTATTGTATGTTACTGTTACTGTATGTTATTGTATGTTATTGTATGTTACTGTATGTTATTGTATGTTACTGTATGTTACTGTATGTTATTGCATGTTACTGTATGTTATTGTATGTTACTGTATGTTACTGTATGTTATTGTATGTTATGTATGTTACTGTATGTTATTGTATGTTATTGTATGTTATTGCATGTTACTGTATGTTACTGTATGTTACTGTATGTTATTGCATGTTACTGTATGTTACTGTATGTTACTGTATGTTACTGTATGTTATTGCATGTTACTGTATGTTACTGTATGTTACTGTATGTTATTGCATGTTACTGTATGTTACTGTATGTTATTGCATGTTACTGTATGTTATTGTATGTTACTGTATGTTACTGTATGTTATTGTATGTTATTGTATGTTATTGTATGTTACTGTATGTTACTGTATGTTATTGTATGTTACTGTATGTTACTGTATGTTATTGTATGTTACTGTATGTTATTGTATGTTACTGTATGTTACTGTATGTTACTGTATGTTACGTTATGTATGTTATTGTATGTTATTGTATGTTACTGTATGTTACTGTATGTTACTGTATGTTACTGTATGTTATTGCATGTTACTGTATGTTACTGTATGTTACTTGTTATGTTACTGTATGTTACTGTATGTTACTGTATGTTACTGTATGTTATTGCATGTTACTGTATGTTACTGTATGTTATTGCATGTTACTGTATGTTACTGTATGTTACTGTATGTTATTGTATGTTATTGTATGTTACTGTATGTTATTGTATGTTACTGTATGTTATTGTATGTTATTATATGTTATTATATGTTATTATATGTTATTGTATGTTATTGTATGTTACTGTATGTTACTGTATGTTACTGTATGTTATTGTATGTTATTGTATGTTACTGTATGTTATTGTTACTGTATGTTACTGTATGTTATTGTATGTTATTGTATGTTATTGTATGTTACTGTATGTTATTGTATGTTACTGTATGTTACTGTATGTTATTGTATGTTATTGTATGTTATTGCATGTTACTGTATGTTATTGTATGTTATTATATGTTATTATATGTTATTGTATGTTATTGTATGTTACTGTATGTTACTGTATGTTACTGTATGTTATTGTATGTTATTGTATGTTACTGTATGTTATTGCATGTTACTGTATGTTATTGCATGTTACTGTATGTTATTGTATGTTATTGTATGTTACTGTATGTTATTGTATGTTACTGTATGTTACTGTATGTTACTGTATGTTACTGTATGTTATTGTATGTTATTGTATGTTACTGTATGTTATTGAATGTTACTGTATGTTATTATATGTTATTATATGTTATTATATGTTATTGTATGTTATTGTATGTTACTGTATGTTACTGTATGTTATTGTATGTTATTGTATGTTACTGTATGTTATTGTTACTGTATGTTACTGTATGTTATTGTATGTTATTGTATGTTACTGTATGTTATTGTATGTTACTGTATGTTATTGTATGTTACTGTATGTTACTGTATGTTATTGTATGTTATTGTATGTTACTGTATGTTATTGTATGTTATTGTATGTTATTGTATGTTACTGTATGTTATTGTTACTGTATGTTATTGTATGTTATTGTATGTTATTGTATGTTACTGTATGTTATTGTATGTTACTGTATGTTATTGTATGTTACTGTATGTTACTGTATGTTATTGTATGTTACTGTATGTTATTGTATGTTACTGTATGTTACTGTATGTTACTGTATGTTATTGCATGTTACTGTATGTTACTGTATGTTACTGTATGTTACTGTATGTTATTGCATGTTACTGTATGTTACTGTATGTTATTGTATGTTACTGTATGTTATTGTATGTTATTGTACGTTACTGTATGTTATTGTATGTGATTATATGTGATTATATGTTATTGTATGTTATTGTATGTTATTGTATGTTACTGTATGTTATTGTATGTTACTGTATGTTATTATATGTTATTATATGTTATTATATGTTATTGTATGTTACTGTATGTTATTGTATGTTACTGTATGTTATTGTATGTTATTATATGTTATTATATCTTATTGTATGTTATTGTATGTTATTGTATGTTATTGTTACTGTATGTTATTGTATGTTATTGTATGTTACTGTATGTTATTATATGCTATTATATCTTATTGTATGTTATTGTATGTTATTGTATGTTACTGTATGTTATTGTATGTTACTGTATGTTATTGTATGTTACTGTATGTTATTGTATGTTATTATATGTTATTATATCTTATTATATGTTATTGTATGTTATTGTTACTGTATGTTATTGTATGTTATTGTATGTTATTATATCTTATTGTATGTTACTGTATGTTATTGTATGTTATTGTATGTTATTATATGTTATTATATCTTATTGTATGTTATTGTTACTGTATGTTATTGTATGTTATTGTATGTTATTGTATGTTATTGTATGTTACTGTATGTTATTGTATGTTACTGTATGTTATTGTATGTTATTATATGTTATTGTATGTTATTGTATGTTACTGTATGTTATTGTATGTTACTGTATGTTATTGTATGTTATTATATGTTATTATATCTTATTGTATGTTATTGTATGTTATTGTATGTTATTGTTACTGTATGTTATTGTATGTTATTGTATGTTATTATATCTTATTGTATGTTACTGTATGTTATTGTATGTTATTGTATGTTATTATATGTTATTATATCTTATTGTATGTTATTGTATGTTATTGTATGTTATTGTTACTGTATGTTATTGTATGTTATTGTATGTTATTGTATGTTATTGTATGTTACTGTATGTTATTGTATGTTATTGTATGTTATTGTATGTTACTGTATGTTATTGTATGTTATTATATGTTATTATATCTTATTGTATGTTATTGTATGTTATTGTATGTTACTGTATGTTATTGTATGTTACTGTATGTTATTGTATGTTACTGTATGTTATTGTATGTTATTATATGTTATTATATCTTATTGTATGTTATTGTATGTTATTGTATGTTATTGTTACTGTATGTTATTGTATGTTATTGTATGTTATTATATCTTATTGTATGTTACTGTATGTTATTGTATGTTATTGTATGTTATTGTATGTTATTATATGTTATTATATCTTATTGTATGTTATTGTATGTTATTGTATGTTATTGTTACTGTATGTTATTGTATGTTATTGTATGTTACTGTATGTTATTGTATGTTACTGTATGTTATTGTATGTTATTATATGTTATTGTATGTTATTGTATGTTACTGTATGTTATTGTATGTTACTGTATGTTATTGTATGTTATTATATGTTATTATATCTTATTGTATGTTATTGTATGTTATTGTATGTTATTGTTACTGTATGTTATTGTATGTTATTGTATGTTATTATATCTTATTGTATGTTACTGTATGTTATTGTATGTTATTGTATGTTATTATATGTTATTATATCTTATTGTATGTTATTGTATGTTATTGTATGTTATTGTTACTGTATGTTATTGTATGTTATTGTATGTTATTGTATGTTACTGTATGTTATTGTATGTTATTGTATGTTATTGTATGTTACTGTATGTTATTGTATGTTATTTTATGTTACTGTATGTTACTGTATGTTATTGTATGTTATTGTATGTTACTGTATGTTATTGTATGTTATTGTATGTTATTGTATGTTACTGTATGTTATTGTTACTGTATGTTATTGTATGTTATTGTATGTTACTGTATGTTACTGTATGTTACTGTATGTTACTGCACGTTATTTTATGTTACTGTATGTTATTGTATGTTATTGTATGTTATTGTATGTTACTGTATGTTACTGTATGTTATTGTATGTTATTGTATGTTATTGTATGTTACTGTGTGTTATTGTATGTTATTGTATGTTATTGTATGTTACTGTATGTTATTGTTACTGTATGTTACTGTATGTTACTGTATGTTATTGTATGTTATTGTATGTTATTGTATGTTACTGTGTGTTATTGTATGTTATTGTATGTTATTGTATGTTACTGTATGTTATTGTTACTGTATGTTACTGTATGTTATTGTATGTTATTGTATGTTACTGTATGTTATTGTATGTTACTGTATGTTACTGTATGTTATTGTATGTTACTGTATGTTATTGTATGTTATTGTATGTTACTGTATGTTACTGTATGTTACTGCACGTTATTGTATGTTACTGTATGTTATTGTATGTTATTGTATGTTATTGTATGTTACTCTATGTTATTGTATGTTACTGTATGTTACTGTATGTTATTGTATGTTATTGTATGTTATTGTATGTTACTGTATGTTATTGTTACTGTATGTTATTGTATGTTATTGTATGTTACTGTATGTACTGTATGTTACTGTATGTTATTGTATGTTATTGTATGTTATTGTATGTTACTGTATGTTATTGTATGTTACTGTATGTTATTGTATGTTATTGTATGTTACTGTATGTTACTGTATGTTATTGTATGTTACTGTATGTTATTGTATGTTATTGTATGTTACTGTATGTTACTGTATGTTATTGTATGTTATTGTGTGTTATTGTATGTTATTGTATGTTACTGTATGTTATTGTATGTTACTGTATGTTACTGTATGTTATTGTATGTTACTGTATGTTACTGTATGTTATTGTATGTTACTGTATGTTATTGTATGTTATTGTATGTTACTGTGTGTTATTGTATGTTATTGTATGTTATTGTATGTTACTGTATGTTATTGTATGTTATTGTATGTTACTGTGTGTTATTGTATGTTACTGTATGTTATTGTATGTTACTGTATGTTATTGTATGTTATTGTATGTTACTGTGTGTTATTGTATGTTATTGTATGTTATTGTATGTTACTGTATGTTATTGTATGTTATTGTATGTTACTGTGTGTTATTGTATGTTATTGTATGTTACTGTATGTTATTGTATGTTATTGTATGTTACTGTATGTTATTGTATGTTATTGTATGTTACTGTATGTTACTGTATGTTATTGTATGTTACTGTATGTTACTGTATATTATTGTATGTTATTGTATGTTACTGTATGTTATTGTATGTTATTGTATGTTACTGTATGTTATTGTATGTTATTGTATGTTACTGTATGTTACTGTATGTTATTGTATGTTATTGTATGTTACTGTATGTTACTGTATGTTATTGTATGTTATTGTATGTTATTGTATGTTACTGTATGTTATTGTATGTTACTGTATGTTACTGTATGTTATTGTATGTTATTGTATGTTACTGTATGTTATTGTATGTTATTGTATGTTACTGTATGTTACTGTATGTTATTGTATGTTACTGTATGTTATTGTATGTTATTGTATGTTACTGTATGTTATTGTATGTTACTGTATGTTATTGTATGTTACTGTATGTTATTGTATGTTACTGTATGTTACTGTATGTTATTGTATGTTATTGTATGTTACTGTATGTTACTGTATGTTATTGTATGTTACTGTATGTTATTGTATGTTATTGTATGTTACTGTATGTTATTGTATCTTATTGTATGTTACTGTATGTTACTGTATGTTATTGTATGTTACTGTATGTTACTGTATATTATTGTATGTTATTGTATGTTATTGTATGTTACTGTATATTATTGTATGTTATTGTATGTTATTGTATGTTATTGTATGTTAATGTATGTTATTGTATGTTACTGTATGTTATTGTATGTTACTGTATGTTATTGTATGTTATTGTATGTTACTGTATGTTATTGTATGTTATTGTATGTTACTGTATGTTACTGTATGTTATTGTATGTTACTGTATGTTACTGTATATTATTGTATGTTATTGTATGTTATTGTATGTTACTGTATGTTACTGTATGTTATTGTATGTTACTGTATGTTATTGTATGTTATTGTATGTTACTGTATGTTATTGTATGTTATTGTATGTTACTGTATGTTACTGTATGTTATTGTATGTTACTGTATGTTACTGTATATTATTGTATGTTATTGTATGTTATTGTATGTTATTGTATGTTAATGTATGTTACTGTATGTTACTGTATGTTATTGTATGTTATTGTATGTTATTGTATGTTACTGTATGTTATTGTATGTTACTGTATGTTATTGTATGTTATTGTATGTTATTGTATGTTACTGTATGTTATTGTATGTTATTGTATGTTATTGTATGTTAATGTATGTTATTGTATGTTACTGTATGTTACTGTATGTTATTGTATGTTATTGTATGTTATTGTATGTTATTGTATGTTACTGTATGTTATTGTATGTTACTGTATGTTACTGTATATTATTGTATGTTATTGTATGTTATTGTATGTTATTGTATGTTAATGTATGTTACTGTATGTTACTGTATGTTATTGTATGTTATTGTATGTTATTGTATGTTACTGTATGTTATTGTATGTTACTGTATGTTATTGTATGTTAATGTATGTTATTGTATGTTATTGTATGTTATTGTATGTTATTGTATGTTACTGTATGTTACTGT
>NC_060195.1:7566851-7581851 GCF_021184085.1 Oncorhynchus gorbuscha | reverse complement strand
GAATCCACGTCGCCATCTTGGAGGGTGGTCCAAATTATTAGCCAAGCAAGGGGGGTTTGGAACGTAAGCCCCTCAGCCCTCGTTTTTAGTCGGCTTTGCAAGTGTACAATAATGTTCACTTCGGGGGCCTGAAACTCCCCATAATTCAAGAAAAGTCAGCGAAAACTTACAACCTTAACATCAATATGGAGAAGTCAACATACAAGTGTAAGTAAAAAACAAATGTCAATAAGATAGAAATGGTGCTACTAATGAACATGACGGCACAAACACGTCTCGTTAAAAAGTAAATATGTTTTTGTTTGGTTATTTTGGGGGAAATTGTAGAAATGAAACATTTCCCTCCTTCTTCAGTTCCAGCTAGGCAGGTTAACGTTAGATAGCTAATTCATTTACTAGCTGTCATACAGTAGGCTTATATTAATAATATGTTTAACATAAGTAGACATGGACTCATATTTGACTGTAGTGCATATAAAACACCCACAAGCTACCGGTGGCTGAAAACACATTCATCGTGACAAGCTACCGGTGGCTGAAAACACATTCATCGTGACAAGCTACCGGTGGCTGAAAACACATTCATCGTGACAAGCTACCGGTGGCTGAAAACACATTCATCGTGACAAGCTACCGGTGGCTGAAAACACATTCATCGTGACAAGCTACCGGCGGATGAAAACACATTCATTGTGACAAGCTACCGGCGGCTGAAAACACATTCATCGTGACAAGCTACCGGAGGCTGAAAACACATTCATCGTGACAAGCTACCGGTGGCTGAAAACACATTCATCGTGGGATGAACGAGTGACGAATTTCCGGGTAAGGGTGGTCCATTTAAAACCTCTTTGACCCACATCACCAACATCTGGTGAAACTGCAGAGCGTGAAATTCAAAATACAAAAATCGTAATATGAAACATACAATGGGATTATCTGAGGACAACGCCCCGCATACACCAGCATTAAAAACTTTTTGCATGCCAGCAGAGGCGTCACAAAAGCCAGAAATAGCGATAAAATAAATCACTTACCTTTAAAGATCTTCCTCTATTTGCAATCCCGAGGGTCCCAGCTACACAACAAATGGTTGTTTTGTTCGATAAAGTCCTTCTTTATATCCCAAAAAAGTCAGTTTAGTTGGCTTGTTTGATTCAGTAATCCACCCGTTCCAGTCGTTCAACGTGCAGACAAAGCAATCCCAGAAGTTACCAATAAACTTTGTCCAAACAAGTCAAACAATGTTTCTAATCAATCCTCAGGTACCCTAATATGTAAATGAACAATACAATTTAAAACGGAGAATAGTATGTTCATTACCGGAGATAAATAAGGAAGTGTGCGCCCTCATCCACGCGCACCACAAGACTACAGTCAAAATGGGAGCCACCTATAAAAACTACAAATTCTAGGTCATTTGTCAAAAAACAAGCCTGAAACCCTTTCTAAAGACTGTTGACATCTAGTGGAAGCCAGAGGAACTGCAATATGTGAGGATTTCCTTTGAATTTCCCATAGACAAGCCTTTTCAACGGGTGATGACCTCAAACAAGAAATCTGGATGGTTTCTCCTCGGGTTTTTGCCTGCCATATCAGTTCTGTTATACTCACAGACATTATTCTAACAGTTTTAGAAACTCCAGAGTATTTTCTATCAAATACTACAATTATATGCATATTCTAGCTTCTGGACCTGAGTAACAGGCAGTTGACTTTGGGCACGTCAGACATCCGAACTTCCGAATACTGCCCCCTAGCCTTAAGACGTTTTTTAAAATCATTCCTTCCTCCCTCGCTCCTTGCCCTACAAGTGAATACTCGTCAGACGTCATGATACGTCATCAGGAGTGTCCACTTAATTTGAGGGCAGAGGGGATAGGGTGTGTCTTTTAAGTGTTTGGACCGTAGACCAGGCGTGAGACTTCTCCACCCCTCCTCTTCTCCTCCTCCTCTCCACTCCTCTCCTCCTCTCCTCCTCTTCACTTCTATACTCCTCTCTTCTCCTTTTCTCCTCTTCTCCTCCTCTCCTCTTCACTCCTATACTCCTCTCCTCCTTTCCTCTTCTCCTCCTCCTCCACACTCCTATTCTCCTCTCCTATCCTCCTCTCCTATACTCCTCTCCTCTCCTCTCCTTTTCTCCAAACTCCTCTCCTCTTCTCCTCCTCCTCCAAACTCCTCTCCTCTCCTCCTTTCCTCTTCTTCTTTCCTCTCCTATCCTCCTCTCCTCGTCTCCTCATCTCCTCTCTCCTCTCCTCCTCTCCACTCCTTGACTTTCCCTCTGATCTGACACACTGTTGTGGAACAAATTCCTCCGTAGACAGATGATGATTAGCCTGGTGAATAGAAACGGTTGATATCCTCCACCCACGTGTCCCCCCCCCCCCCGAAAGAGAACAACATTAAAACACACAGCCTATTGAGAAATCCTGACCTGATTGATCACAACACCATCTGAGGACTTTGAGCAGTCAAAGACAACAGAAAGATGAGAAGAAAACGTGTTGGACCATGTTTGAGGAGGTTAGATAGACAGCGTGATTAATTGCCTCCTGGTCACGTTTTGACACATTGGGATGACACCTCTTTTACTTGTCTTTGTTCCTTCCAGTGTATCTATGTGGCTATGTGGTACCTGTCCACAGTATCATTACAGCCAAGATAGTTTAATTTAGTTTAGATTAATTAAATAATGACGCATCATTTGGCATAAAAACATAGAACATAACTCAGAGTAAGTCTAATACAGTCGTGGCCAAAAGTTTTGAGAATGACACAAATATTAATTTCCACAAAGTTTGCTGCTTCAGTGTCTTTAGATATTTTTGTCAGATGTTACTATGGAATACTGAAGTATAATTACAAGCATTTCATAAGTATCAAAGGCTTTTTTTGACAATTACATGAAGTTGATGCAAAGAGTCAATTTTTGCAGTCTTGACCCTTCTTTTTTAAGACCTCTTCAATCCGCCCTGGTATGCTGTCAATTAACTTCTGGGCCACATCCTGACAGATGGCAGCCCATTCTTGCATAATCAATGCTTGGAGTTTGTCAGAATTTGTGATTTTTTGTTTGTCCACCCGCCTCTTGAGGATTGACCACAAGTTCTCAATGGGATTAAGGTCTGGGGAGTTTTCTGGCCATGGACCCAAAATATCGATGTTTTGTTCCCGAGCCACTTGTTCCCCGAGCCTTTTGCCTTATGGCAAGGTGCTCTATCATGCTGGAAAAGGCATTGTTCGTCACCAAACTGTTCCTGGATGGTTGGGAGAAGTTGCTCTCGGAGGATGTGTTGGTACTATTCTTTATTCATGGCTGTCTTTTTAGGCAAAATTGTGAGTGAGCCCGCTCCCTTGGCTGAGAAGCTACCCCACACATGAATGGTCTCAGGATGTTTTACTGTTGGCATGACACAGGACTGATGGTAGCGCTCACCTTGTCTTCTCCGGACAAGCTTTTTTCCATTTACATTTACATTTAAGTCATTTAGCAGACGCTCTTATCCAGAGCGACTTACAAATTGGTGCATTCACCTTATGACATCCAGTAGAACAGTCACTTTACAATAGTTTTCCAGATGCCCCAAACAATCGGAAAGGGGATTCATCAGAGAAAATGACTTTACCCCAGTCCTCAGCAGTCCAATCCCTGTACCTTTTGCAGAATATCAGTCTGTCCCTGATGTTTTTCCTGGGGAGAAGTGGCTTCTTTGCTGCCCTTCTTGACACCAGACCATCCTCCAAAAGTCTTTGCCTTACTGTGCGTGCAGATGCACTCACACCTGCCTGCTGCCATTCCTGAGCAAGCTCTGTACTGGTGGTGCCCGGATCCTGCAGCTGAATCAACTTTAGAAGATGGTCCTGGCTCTTGCTGGATTTCATTGGGCGCCCTGAAGCCTTCTTCACAACATTTGAACCGCTCTCCTTGAAGTTCTTGATGATCCAATAAATGGTTGATTTACAGGCAATCTTACTGGCAGCAATATCCTTGCCCGTGAAGCCCTTTTTGTGCAAAGCAATGATGACGGCACGTGTTTCCTTGCGGGTAACAAAGTTTGACAGAGGACGAACAATGATTCCAAGCACCACCCTCCTTTTGAAGCTTCCAGTCTGTTATGAGTGATCTCCAGCCTTGTCATCGTCAACACTCACACCTGTGTTAACGAGAGAATCACTGACATGATGTCAGCTGGTCCTTTTGTGGCAGGGCTGAAATGCAGTGGAAATGCTTTTTGGCATTCAGTTCATTTGCATGGCAAAGAGGGACTTTGCAATTTATTGCAATTCATCTGATCACTCTTCATAACATTCTGGAGTATATGCAAATTGGCATCATACAAACTGAGGCAGCAGACTTTGTGAAAATGTAATATTTGTGTCATTTTCAAAACTTTTGGCCACGTCTATACAGTAACGGTCTCTCTTTCTTTACAGAAAAGCAATTTCTGTTTTCCCTTCTCTTTCTTAACCACATCTAACACCTACTTTTTTATTTATTATTTATTTTTTATTTCACCTTTATTTAACCAGGTTGGCTAGTTGAGAACACCTTTACTTAACCAGGTTGGCTAGTTGAGAACACCTTTATTTAACCAGGTAGGCTAGTTGAGAACAAGTTCTCATTTGCAACTGCGACCTGGCCAAGATAAAGCATAACAGTGTGAACAGACAACACAGAGTTACACATGGAGTAAACAATTAACAAGTCAATTGTAACGACGTTCTTCTGTTGTAAGAAGAGAGTCAGACCGAAATGCAGCGTGTAGGTTACTCATGACTTTAATGAATGACAACGGTACATGAAATAACTGCATTACGAAAACAACAAACGAAATGTGAACTAATTACAGCCTATCTGGTGACTACAACACAGAGACAGGAACAAACACCCACAAAATACAACGCGAACTCAGGCTACCTAAATACGGTTCCCAATCCGAGACAACGAGAATCACCTGACTCCAATTGAGAATCGCCTCAGGCAGCCAAGCCTGACTAGACACACCCCTAATCATACACAATCCCAATTAATACAAACCCCAATACGAAACACAACATATAAACCCATGTCACACCCTGGCCTACCCAAACATATACCAAAAACACAAAATACAATGACCAAGGCGTGACAGAACCCCCCCCCCCCTAAGGTGCGGACTCCCGGATGCACCTCAAGAGCATAGGGAGGGTCCGGGTGGGCGTCTGTCCATGGTGGCGGTTCTGGCTCGGGACGTGGACCCCACTCCATTAATGTCCTATTTCCTCCCCTTCGCGTCCTGGGATAATCCACCTTCTCCGGCGACCATGGCCTAATAGTCCTCACCCAGATCCCCACATAACTGAGGAGCAGCTCGGGACAGAGGGGCATCTCAGGACAGAGGGGCATCTCAGGACAGAGGGGCATCTCAGGACAGAGGGGCATCTCAGGACAGAGGGGCATCTCAGGACAGAGGGGCAGCTCGGGACAGAGGGGCAGCTCGGGACAGAGGGGCAGCTCGGGACAGAGGGGCAGCTCGGGACTGAAGCAGCCCGGGACTGAGGGGAAGCCCGGTACATTTACATTTACATTTAAGTCATTTAGCAGATGCTCTTATCCAGAGCGACTTACAAATTGGTGCATTCACCTTATGACATCCAGTGGAACAGTCACTTTACAATAGTGCATCTAAATCTTAAAGGGGGGGTGAGAAGGATTACTTATCCTATCCTAGGTATTCCTTAAAGAGGTGGGGTTTCAGGTGTCTCCGGAAGGTGGTGATTGACTCCGCTGTCCTGGCGTCGTGAGGGAGTTTGTTCCACCATTGGGGGGCCAGAGCAGCGAACAGTTTTGACTGGGCTGAGCGGGAACTGTACTTCCTCAGTGGTAGGGAGGCGAGCAGGCCAGAGGTGGATGAACGCAGTGCCCTTGTTTGGGTGTAGGGCCTGATCAGAGCCTGGAGGTACTGAGGTGCCGTTCCCCTCACAGCTCCGTAGGCAAGCACCATGGTTTTGTAGCGGATGCGAGCTTCAACTGGAAGCCAGTGGAGAGAGCGGAGGAGCGGGGTGACGTGAGAGAACTTGGGAAGGTTGAACACCAGACGGGCTGCGGCATTCTGGATGAGTTGTAGGGGTTTAATGGCACAGGCAGGGAGCCCAGCCAACAGCGAGTTGCAGTAATCCAGACGGGAGATGACAAGTGTCTGGATTAGGACCTGTGCCGCTTCCTGTGTGAGGCAGGGTCGTACTCTGCGGATGTTGTAGAGCATGAACCTACAGGAACGGGCCCCGCCTTGATGTTAGTTGAGAACGACAGGGTGTTGTCTAGGATCACGCCAAGGTTCTTAGCGCTCTGGGAGGAGGACACAATGGAGTTGTCAACCGTGATGGCGAGATCATGGAACGGGCAGTCCTTCCCCGGGAGGAAGAGCAGCTCCGTCTTGCCGAGCTTCAGCTTGAGGTGGTGATCCGTCATCCACACTGATATGTCTGCCAGACATGCAGAGATGCGATTCTCCACCTGGTCATCAGAAGGGGGAAAGGAGAAGATTAATTGTGTGTCGTCTGCATAGCAATGATAGGAGAGACCATGTGAGGTTATGACAGAGCCAAGTGACTTGGTGTATAGCGAGAATAGGAGAGGGCCTAGAACAGAGCCCTGGGGGACACCAGTGGTGAGAGCGCGTGGTGAGGAGACAGATTCTCGCCACACCACCTGGTAGGAGCGACCTGTCAGGTAGGACGCAATCCAAGCGTGGGCCGCGCCGGAGATGCCCAACTCGGAGAGGGTGGAGAGGAGGATCTGATGGTTCACAGTATCGAAGGCAGCCGATAGGTCTAGAAGGATGAGAGCAGAGGAGAGAGAGTTAGCTTTAGCAGTGCGGAGCGCCTCCGTGATACAGAGAAGGGCAGTCTCAGTTGAATGACTAGTCTTGAAACCTGACTGATTTGGATCAAGAAGGTCATTCAGAGAGAGATAGCGGGAGAGCTGGCCAAGGACGGCACGTTCAAGAGATTTGGAGAGAAAAGAAAGAAGGGATACTGGTCTGTAGTTGTTGACATCGGAGGGATCGAGTGTAGGTTTTTTCAGAAGGGGTGCAACTCTCGCTCTCTTGAAGGCGGAAGGGACGTAGCCAGCAGTCAGGGATGAGTTGATGAGCGAGGTGAGGTAAGGGGAGAAGGTCTCCGGAAATGGTCTGGAGAAGAGAGGAGGGGATAGGGTCAAGCGGGCAGGTTGTTGGGCGGCCGGCCGTCACAAGACGCGAGATTTCATCTGGAGAGAGAGGGGAGAAAGAGGTCAGAGCACAGGGTAGGGCAGTGTGAGCAGAACCAGCGGTGTCGTTTGACTTAGCAAACGAGGATCGGATGTCGTCGACCTTCTTTTCAAAATGGTTGACGAAGTCATCTGCAGAGAGGGAGGAGGGGGGGGGGGAGGGGAGGATTCAGGAGGGAGGAGAAGGTGGCAAAGAGCTTCCTAGGGTTAGAGGCAGATGCTTGGAATTTAGAGTGGTAGAAAGTGGCTTTAGCAGCAGAGACAGAGGAGGAAAATGTAGAGAGGAGGGAGTGAAAGGATGCCAGGTCCGCAGGGAGGCGAGTTTTCCTCCATTTCCGCTCGGCTGCCCGGAGCCCTGTTCTGTGAGCTCGCAATGAGTCGTCGAGCCACGGAGCGGGAGGGGAGGACCGAGCCGGCCTGGAGGATCGGGGACATAGAGAGTCAAAGGATTCAGAAAGGGAGGAGAGGAGGGTTGAGGAGGCAGAATCAGGAGATAGGTTGGAGAAGGTTTGAGCAGAGGGAAGAGATGATAGGATGGAAGAGGAGAGAGTAGCGGGGGAGAGAGAGCGAAGGTTGGGACGGCGCGATACCATCCGAGTAGAGGCAGTGTGGGAGGTGTTGGATGAGAGCGAGAGGGAAAAGGATACAAGATAGTGGTCGGAGACTTGGAGGGGAGTTGCAATGAGGTTAGTGGAAGAACAGCATCTAGTAAAGATGAGGTCGAGCGTATTGCCTGCCTTGTGAGTAGGGGGGGAAGGTGAGAGGGTGAGGTCAAAAGAGGAGAGGAGTGGAAAGAAGGAGGCAGAGAGGAATGAGTCAAAGGTAGACGTGGGGAGGTTAACCTGTTAGTCCTACCCACACCGTATTCGGTAGCGTAATCATAGCCTCAAGCTCATTACCATAACGCAACGTTAGCGATTTCTAAAAATCGCAAATGAAATTAAATAAATATGCCTATCCTCAAGCTTATCCTTTTCTTAACAATCCTGTCGTCTCAGATTTTCAAAATATGCTTTAGAACCAGAGAAAATCAATAATTTGTGTAAGAGTGGTGATAGCTAGCTTAGCATTTAGCGTTAGTATTTAGCACGCAACATATTCACAAAAACCAGCAAAGGGATCAAATAAAATAATTTACCTTTGAAGAACTTCAGATGTTTCAATGAGGAGACTCTCAGTTACATAGCAGATGTCCAGTTTTTCCTGAAAGATGCTTGTGTAGGACACAACGTTCCGTTTTGTTACTATGCATTTGGCTACCGAAACTAACCGAAAATTCAGTCACCTACACGTCAAACTTTTTTCCGAATTAACTCCATAATATCGACTGAAACATGGAAAACGTTGTTTGAATCCATCCTCAAGGTGTTTTGTCATATATCTCTTCATTGAAATGCCATTCCTGGAAGCCTGCATTGTTCTCAGATTCGGATGGAAAAATACTGGTACCTGACTTTTGCGCACCAATTTCCACACAGACACCGTGCGGGACCCCTGGTAAATGTAGTCTCTTATGGTCAATCTTCCAATGATATGCCTACAAATATGTCACAATGCTGCAGACACCTTGGGGAAACGATAGGAAGTGTCCGTTCATTCCTGTCGCATTCACAGCCATATAAGGCGATCATGGAAAACGTGCCATCAGAAATCCTGTTGATTTCCTGGTCGCTCAAACATCTTGGTTTTGCCTGTAGGTTTTGTTCTAAGGCACTCACAGTGAAAATCTTTGCAGTTCTGGAAACGTCAGAGTGTCTTCTTTCCAAAACTATCAATTCCAAGCATAGTCGAGCATCTTTTCGTGACAAAATATTGCGCTAAAAACGGGCACGTCTTTTTATCCAAAAATGAAATACTGCCCCTATAGGACTAACCGGTTAAAGTCGCCCAGAACTGTGAGAGGTGAGCCGTCCTCAGGAAAGGAGCTTATCAAGGCATCAAGCTCATTGATGAACTCTCCGAGGGAACCTGGAGGGTGATAAATGATAAGGATGTTAAGCTTGAAAGGGATGGTAACTGTGACAGCATGGAATTCAAAGGAGGCGATAGACAGATGGGTAAGGGGAGAAAGAGAGAATGACCACTTGGGAGAGATGAGGATCCCGGTGCCACCACCCCGCTGACCAGAAGCTCTCGGGGTGTGCGAGAACACGTGGGCGGACGAAGAGAGAGCAGTAGGAGTAGCAGTGTTGTCTGTGGTGATCCATGTTTCCGTCAGTGCCAAGAAGTCAAGGGACTGGAGGGAGGCATAGGCTGAGATGAACTCTGCCTTGTTGGCCGCAGATCGGCAGTTCCAGAGGCTACCGGAGACCTGGAACTCCACGTGGGTCGTGCGCGCTGGGACCACCACGCGGTGTGGAGCGTTTGTATGGTCTGTGCAGAGAGGAGAGAACAGGGATAGGCAGACACATAGTTGACAGGCTACAGAAGAGGCTACGCTAATGCAAAGGAGATTGGAATGACAAGTGGACTACACGTCTCGAATGTTCAGAAAGTTAAGCTTACGTAGCAAGAATCTTATTGACTAAAATGATTAAAATGATACAGTACTGCTGAAGTAGGCTAGCTGGCAGTGGCTGCGTTGTTGACTTTGTAGGCTAGCTGGCAGTGGCTGCGTTGTTGACACTACACTAATCAAGTCGTTCCGTTGAGTGTAATAGTTTCTACAGTGCTGCTATTCGGGGGCTAGCTGGCTAGCTAGCAGTGTTGATTACGTTACGTTGCGTTAAAAGAACGACAATAGCTGGCTAGCTAACCTAGAAAATCGCTCTAGACTACACAATTATCTTTCATACAAAGACGGCTATGTAGCTAGCTATGTAGCTAGCTACGATCAAACAAATCAAACCGTTGTACTGTAATGAAATGAAATGAAAATGTGATACTACCTGTGAATGCGACCGGGTTGTTGAGTTCTAGAGTCTCCTACGTTAAGGACGACAAATAGCTGGCTAGCTAACCTCGGTAAATTAAGATAATCACTCTAAGACTACACACTCTAAACTACACAATTATCTTGGATACGAAGACAGCAAAGACAGCTATGTAGCTAGCTAACACTACACTAATCAAGTCGTTCAGTTGAGTGTAATAGTTTCTACAATGCTGCTAATCGGTGGACGTTTGCTAGCTGGCTAGCTGCTGGGCAAATAGCAGTGAAGACTACGTTAGGATGACGAAATACGATAATTACGCAATTATCTTTGATACAAAGACGGCTATGTAGCTAGCTAAGAAGAAATTGCTAAGATTAGACAAATCAAACCGTTGTACTATAATGAAATGTAATGAAAAAGTTATACTACCTGCGGAGCGAAGTGCCGATGCGACCGCTCGCTCCAACCCGGTACTGAGGGGAAGCCCGGTACTGAGGGGAAGCCCGGTACTGAGGGGAAGCCCAGTACTGAGAGGAAGCCCAGTACTGAGAGGAAGCTCAGTACTGAGAGGAAGCTCAGTACTGAGAGGAAGCTCAGTACTGAGAGGAAGCTCAGGCAGGTAGTAGGTTCCGGTAAATCCTGGCTGGCTGGTGGAACTGGATGATTCAGGTTGTCTGGCCGATCTAGAAGATCTTGGCAGATTGGCACTTCTGGCAGATCCTGGCAGACTGGCGACGCTGGGCCGACTGGCGGCGCTGGGCAGACTGGCCGCGCTGGGCAGACTGGCGGCGCTGGGCAGACTGGTGGCACTGGGCAGACTGGCGGCGCTGGCGGCGCTGGGCAGACTGGCGGCGTTGGGCAGACTGGGAGCACTGGGCAGACTGGGAGCACTGGCGGCGCTGGGCAGACTGGGAGCACTGGGCAGACTGGGAGCACTGGCGGTGCTGGGCAGACTGGGAAGACTGGCAGCGCTGGGCAGACTGGGAGCACTGGCGGCGCTGGGCAGACTGGGAGCACTGGCGGCGCTGGGCCGACTGGGAGCACTGGCCAGGCTGGGCAGACGGGAGACTCCGGCAGCGCAGGAGAGGAGAAAGGCTCTGGCTGCGCTAAACAGGCGAGGCGCACTGGAGGCCGAGAATCACCTGACTCCAATTGAGAATCACCTCAGGCAGCCAAGCCTAACTAGACACACCCCTAATCATACACAATCCCAATTAATACAAACCCCAATACGAAACACAACATGTAAACCCATGTCACACCCTGGCCTACCCAAACATATTCCAAAAACACAAAATACAATGACCAAGGCGTGACATCAATAACACAGTAGAAAAAAGGAGAGTATATATATACATTGTGTGCAAAAGGCATGAGGAGGTAGGCGAATAATTACAATTTTGCAGATTAACACTGGAGTGATAAATGATCAGATGGTCATGTACAGGTAGAGATATTGGTGTGCAAAAGAGCATAAAATAAAATAAATTAAAACAGTATGGGGATGAGGTAGCTAAAAATGGGTGGGCTATTTACCGATAGACTATGTACAGCGGCAGCGATCGGTTAGCTGCTCAGACAGCAGATGTTTGAAGTTGGTGAGGGAGATAAAAAGTCTCCAACTTCAGCGATTTTTGCAATTCGTTCCAGTCACAGGCAGCAGAGAACTGGAACGAAAGGCAAATGAGGTGTTGGCTTTCGGGATGATCAGTGAGATACACCTGCTGGAGCGCGTGTTACGGGTGGGTGTTGCCATCGTGACCAGTGAACTGAGATAAGGCGGAGCTTTACCTAGCATGGACTTGTAGATGACCTGGAGCCAGTGGGTCTGGCGACGAATATGTAGCGAGGGCCAGCCGACTAGAGCATACAGGTCGCAGGGGCGGGTGGTATAAGGTGCTTTAGTGACAAAACGGATGGCACTGTAATAAACTGCATCCAGTTTGCTGAGTAGAGTGTTGGAAGCAATTTTGTAGATGACATCGCCGAAGTCGAGGATCGGTAGGATAGTCAGTTTTACTAGGGTAAGTTTGGCGGCGTGAGTGAAGGAGGCTTTGTTGCGGAATACATAGATGAATGTTCTACTCTTCAAATCTAATCAAATTGTATTTGTCACATGTGCCGAATACAAAAGGAAAGGGGACTTATCAGAGAAAATTACTTTAACCCAGACCTCAGCAGTACAATCCCTGATTACTTACAAGCCCTTAACCAACAATGCAGTTTTAAGAAAAATAAACTCCCACCGCCTCCAAAAAGTAAGCAATAAGAATAAACACATAATTAAAGAGCAGCAGTAAATAACAGAAGCGGGGCTATATACAGGGTGTACCAGTAAAGAGTCAATGTGGAGGCTATATACAGGGGGTACCGGTACAGAGTCAATGTGGAGGCTATATACAGGGGGTACCGGTACAGAGTCAATGTGGAGGCTATATACAGGGGGTACCAGTACAGAGTCAATGTGGAGGCTATATACAGGGGGTACCGGTACAGAGTCAATGTGGAGGCTATATACAGGCGGTACCAGTACAGAGTCAATGTGGAGGCTATATACAGGGGGTATCAGTACAGAGTCAATGTGGAGGCTATATACAGGGGGTACCGGTACAGAGTCAATGTGGAGACTATATACAGGGGTACCGGTACAGAGTCAATGTGGAGGCTATATACAGGGGGTACCGGTACAGAGTCAATGTGGAGGCTATATACAGGGGTACCAGTACAGAGTCAGTGTGGAGGCTATATACAGGGGTACCAGTACAGAGTCAGTGTGGAGGCTATATACAGGGGTACCGGTACAGAGTCAATGTGGAGGCTATATACAGGGGGTACAGAGTCAATGTGGAGACTATATACAGGGGGTACAGAGTCAATGTGGAGACTATATACAGGGGGTACCGGTACAGAGTCAATGTGGAGACTATATACAGGGGGTACAGAGTCAATGTGGAGACTATATACAGGGGGTACAGAGTCAATGTGGAGACTATATACAGGGGGTACAGAGTCAATGTGGAGACTATATACAGGGGGTACCGGTACAGAGTCAATGTGGAGACTATATACAGGGGGTACCGGTACAGAGTCAATGTGTCGAGGGGGGCAATGCAAATAGTGTTAGATGTTATATTTACATGGGATCATCCAGCATGACCTTTCCTCAAGGTGAAAGCTAGTTCCCATCAGGAGAAACGGAATATAGTGGAATGTGTGTGTGCGTGTGTCTGTGTGTGTCTGTTTGTGTCTGTCTGTGTGTGTGTGTGTGTCTGTGTGTGTGTGTGTGTGTCTGTGTGTGTGTGTGTCTGTTTGTGTCTGTCTGTGTGTGTGTGTCTGTGTGTGTGTGTCTTTCCGTGTGTGTGTCTGCGTGTGTCTGCGTGTGTCTGCGTGTGTGTGTGTGCGTGCAGCATTAGCAGAGTGAGGCAGGAGGAAGGACGGAGGTGACAGTAGATTGCACTTTAACCTTCTCAGTCTGAGTCCCAGGGGAAAGCATGTCGCACTAGAAACCTCTCAACACACAGAAACACAGTTATTTTCTATGTTTTTACCTCAGAAAATAGGCTAATGTAATATCCCCTCCATACACTGGATGTTTGAGAGCACTGGTGTGAAGTACTTCAGTAAAAATACTTTAAAGTACAACTTAAGTAGTTTTCGGTAGTATCTGTACTTTACTTCACTATTTATATTTTTCACTAAAGTCCTAAAGAAAATGAAGTACTTCTTACTCCAACCCATTTTCCCTGACACGCAAAAGTGTTGGTTACATTATATGAATACTTAGCAGACACTAAAAAAAGATGCTTCGTTTGTAAATTATATCTGAGGGTTGCAGCATGCCCCTGGCTATCCGTAAATAAATAAATAAAAAACAAGAAAATTGTGCTTAATATAAGGATTTTTAAATTATTTATACTTTTGATACTTAGGCATATTTTATCAATTACATTTACTTTTGATACTTAAGTATATTTCAAACCATATACTTTTAGACTTTTTTTCTCAAGTAGTATTTTACTGGGTGACTTTCACTTTTACTTGTGTCATTTTCTATTATAGTACCTTTACTTTAACTCAAGTATGACAATTGAGTCGTTTTTTAGTGTCATAGTGATAATTACTGTCTCTATGGTCCATTCTTGTAACTAATCATTGTCATTATTATCATGTACACAAATCAAACCAAAGGTCCTAACGTCTGTAAAAGGTTCACTGTCATAAAGTGAGGCTGAAATGCAATTAACAAAAACTGAGGCTGATTTTTCCCTTTGTCTCTGAGGTCGTTACACACACCTGGCCAGTGAAGGTTCAACTGAACAAGATACAGAGTCCAAAGACTTCATCTATGAAGTGATCTGCTACTACGTCTCTACGTCTCTACTCTATTAAGTGATCTGCTACTATGTCTCTACTCTATAAAGTGATCTGCTACTACGTCTCTACTCTAAGAAGTGATCTGCTACTACGTCTCTACTCTATGAAGTGATCTGCTACTACGTCTCTACTCTATGAAGTGATCTGCTACTATGTCTCTACGTCTCTACTCTATGAAGTGATCTGCTGCTACGTCTCTACTCTATGAAGTGATCTGCTACTACGTCTCTACTCTATGAAGTGATCTGCTACTATGTCTCTACTCTATAAAGTGATCTGCTGCTACGTCTCTACTCTATGAAGTGATCTGCTACTACGTCTCTACTCTATAAAGTGATCTGCTACTACGTCTCTACTCTATAAAGTGATCTGCTACTACGTCTCTACGTCTCTACTCTATGAAGTGATCTGCTACTACGTCTCTACTCTATGAAGTGATCTGCTACTACGTCTCTACTCTATAAAGTGATCTGCTACTACGTCTCTACTCTATAAAGTGAT
>NC_060195.1:7526851-7561851 GCF_021184085.1 Oncorhynchus gorbuscha | reverse complement strand
TCTCCTCCCATCCCTCTCCTCCCATCCCTCTCCTCCATCCCTCTCCTCCCATCCCTCTCCTCCATCCCTCTCCTCCCATCCCTCTCCTCCCATCCCTCTCCTCCCATCCCTCTCCTCCATCCCTCTCCTCCCATCCCTCTCCTCCCATCCCTCTCCTCCATCCCTCTCCTCCCATCCCTCTCCTCCCATCCCTCTCCTCCCATCCCTCTCCTCCCATCCCTCTCCTCCCATCCCTCTCCTCCCATCCCTCTCCTCCCATCCCTCTCCTCCATCCCTCTCCTCCCATCCCTCTCCTATCCCATCCCTCTCCTCCCATCCCTCTCCTCCCATCCCTTTCCTCCCATCCCTCTCCTCCATCCCTCTCCTCCCATCCCTCTCCTCCCATCCCTCTCCTCCATCCCTCTCCTTATCATCCCTTTCCTCATCCCTGTCCTCCATCCCTCTCCTCATTCCTGTCCTCCAACCCTCTCCTCATCCCTCTCCTCCATCCCTCTCCTCCATCCCTCTCCTCCAACCCTCTCCTCCATCCCTCTCCTCTATCCCTCTCCTCATCCCTCTCCTCATCCCTCTCCTCATCCCTCTCCTCATCCCTCTCCTCCATCCCTCTCCTCCATCCCTCTCCTCCATGATGTTGTATCACAAACGTGTAAGGTGCTTCATGGTGATAATGTTAAAGGATAAATATACTGTGGACCTCATTAAGGGGGAATCCTGTGTGAGAATAGAGCGAATCCCGTGTGAGAATAGAGGGAATCCCGTGTGAGAATAGAGGGAATCCCGTGTGAGAATAGAGGGAATCCCGTGTGAGAATAGAGGGAATCCCGTGTGTGAATAGAGGGAATCCCGTGTGAGAATAGAGGGAATCCCGTGTGAGAATAGAGGGAATCCCGTGTGAGAATAGAGGGAATCCCGTGTGAGAATAGAGGCAATCCCGTGTGAGAATAGAGGGAATCCCGTGTGAGAATAGAGGGAATCCCGTGTGAGAATAGAGGCAATCCCGTGTGAGAATAGAGGGAATCCCGTGTGAGAATAGAGGGAATCCCGTGTGAGAATAGAGGGAATCCCGTGTGAGAATAGAGGTAAATCCCGTGTGAGAATAGAGGGAATCCCGTGTGAGAATAGAGGGAATCCCGTATGAGAATAGAGGGAATCCCGTGTGAGAATAGAGGGAATCCCGTGTGAGAATAGAGGGAATCCCGTGTGAGAAGAGAGGTAAATCCCGTGTGAGAATAGAGGGAATCCCGTGTGAGAATAGAGGGAATCCCGTATGAGAATAGAGGGAATCCCGTGTGAGAATAGAGGGAATCCCGTGTGAGAATAGAGGGAATCCCGTGTGAGAAGAGAGGGAATCCGTGTGAGAATAGAGGAATCCTGTGTGAGAATAGAGGGAATCCCGTGTGAGAATAGAGGGAATCCCGTGTGAGAATAGAGGGAATCCCATGTGAGAATAGAGGGAATCCCGTGTGAGAATAGAGGGAATCCCGTGTGAGAATAGAGGGAATCCCGTGTGAGAATAGAGGGAATCCCATGTGAGAATAGAGGGAATCCCGTGTGAGAATAGAGGGAATCCCAAGTGAGAATAGAGGGAATCCCATGTGAGAATAGAGGGAATCCCATGTGAGAATAGAGGGAATCCCGTGTGAGAATAGAGGGAATCCCATGTGAGAATAGAGGGAATCCCGTGTGAGAATAGAGGCAATCCCGTGTGAGAATAGAGGGAATCCCGTGTGAGAATAGAGGGAATCCCATGTGAGAATAGAGGGAATCCCATGTGAGAATAGAGGGAATCCCGTGTGAGAATAGAGGGAATCCCATGTGAGAATAGAGGGAATCCCGTGTGAGAATAGAGGGAATCCCATGTGAGTTTCCTTGCATTTATAACTCTAGTGTTAGTTTCCTTATATTTATAACTCTAGTGTTAGTTTCCTTATATTTATAACTCTAGTGTTAGTTTCCTTATATTTATAAACTGTCTCTCTAGTGTTAGTTTCCTTATATTTATAAACTGTCTCTCTAGTGTTAGTTTCCTTATATTTATAAACTGTCTCTCTAGTGTTAGTTTCCTTATATTTATAACTTTAGTGTTAGTTTCCTTATATTTATAACTCTAGTGTTAGTTTCCTTATATTTATAACTCTAGTGTTAGTTTCCTTATATTTATAACTGTCTCTCTAGTGTTAGTTTCCTTATATTTATAACTCTAGTGTTAGTTTCCTTATATTTATAACTCTAGTGTTAGTTTCCTTATATTTATAACTCTAGTGTTAGTTTCCTTATATTTATAACTCTAGTGTTAGTTTCCTTATATTTATAACTGTCTCTCTAGTGTTAGTTTCCTTATATTTATAACTGTCTCTCTAGTGTTAGTTTCCTTATATTTATAACTCTAGTGTTAGTTTCCTTATATTTATAACTCTAGTGTTAGTTTCCTTATATTTATAACTTTAGTGTTAGTTTCCTTATATTTATAACTCTAGTGTTAGTTTCCTTATATTTATAACTGTCTCTCTAGTGTTAGTTTCCTTATATTTATAACTTTAGTGTTAGTTTCCTTATATTTATAACTTTAGTGTTAGTTTCCTTATATTTATAACTGTCTCTCTAGTGTTAGTTTCCTTATATTTATAACTGTCTCTCTAGTGTTAGTTTCCTTATATTTATAACTCTAGTGTTAGTTTCCTTATATTTATAACTCTAGTGTTAGTTTCCTTATATTTATAACTGTCTCTCTAGTGTTAGTTTCCTTATATTTATAACTCTAGTGTTAGTTTCCTTATATTTATAACTGTCTCTCTAGTGTTAGTTTCCTTATATTTATAACTGTCTCTCTAGTGTTAGTTTCCTTATATTTATAACTCTAGTGTTAGTTTCCTTATATTTATAAACTGTCTCTCTAGTGTTAGTTTCCTTATATTTATAACTGTCTCTCTAGTGTTAGTTTCCTTATATTTATAACTCTAGTGTTAGTTTCCTTATATTTATAACTTTAGTGTTAGTTTCCTTATATTTATAACTGTCTCTCTAGTGTTAGTTTCCTTATATTTATAACTTTAGTGTTAGTTTCCTTATATTTATAACTGTCTCTCTAGTGTTAGTTTCCTTATATTTATAACTGTCTCTCTAGTGTTAGTTTCCTTATATTTATAACTCTAGTGTTAGTTTCCTTATATTTATAACTGTCTCTCTAGTGTTAGTTTCCTTATATTTATAACTCTAGTGTTAGTTTCCTTATATTTATAACTCTAGTGTTAGTTTCCTTATATTTATAACTTTAGTGTTAGTTTCCTTATATTTATAACTTTAGTGTTAGTTTCCTTATATTTATAACTTTAGTGTTAGTTTCCTTATATTTATAACTTTAGTGTTAGTTTCCTTATATTTATAACTCTAGTGTTAGTTTCCTTATATTTATAACTCTAGTGTTAGTTTCCTTACATTTATAACTGTCTCTCTAGTGTTAGTTTCCTTATATTTATAACTCTAGTGTTAGTTTCCTTATATTTATAACTCTAGTGTTAGTTTCCTTATATTTATAACTGTCTCTCTAGTGTTAGTTTCCTTATATTTATAACTCTAGTGTTAGTTTCCTTATATTTATAACTCTAGTGTTAGTTTCCTTATATTTATAACTGTCTCTCTAGTGTTAGTTTCCTTATATTTATAACTCTAGTGTTAGTTTCCTTATATTTATAACTGTCTCTCTAGTGTTAGTTTCCTTATATTTATAACTCTAGTGTTAGTTTCCTTATATTTATAACTCTAGTGTTAGTTTCCTTATATTTATAACTGTCTCTCTAGTGTTAGTTTCCTTATATTTATAACTCTAGTGTTAGTTTCCTTATATTTATAACTGTCTCTCTAGTGTTAGTTTCCTTATATTTATAACTCTAGTGTTAGTTTCCTTATATTTATAACTCTAGTGTTAGTTTCCTTATATTTATAACTCTAGTGTTAGTTTCCTTATATTTATAACTGTCTCTCTAGTGTTAGTTTCCTTATATTTATAACTGTCTCTCTAGTGTTAGTTTCCTTATATTTATAACTTTAGTGTTAGTTTCCTTATATTTATAACTCTAGTGTTAGTTTCCTTATATTTATAACTCTAGTGTTAGTTTCCTTATATTTATAACTGTCTCTCTAGTGTTAGTTTCCTTATATTTATAACTGTCTCTCTAGTGTTAGTTTCCTTATATTTATAACTCTAGTGTTAGTTTCCTTATATTTATAACTCTAGTGTTAGTTTCCTTATATTTATAACTGTCTCTCTAGTGTTAGTTTCCTTATATTTATAACTGTCTCTCTAGTGTTAGTTTCCTTATATTTATAACTGTCTCTCTAGTGTTAGTTTCCTTATATTTATAACTTTAGTGTTAGTTTCCTTATATTTATAACTCTAGTGTTAGTTTCCTTATATTTATAACTCTAGTGTTAGTTTCCTTATATTTATAACTGTCTCTCTAGTGTTAGTTTCCTTATATTTATAACTGTCTCTCTAGTGTTAGTTTCCTTATATTTATAACTCTAGTGTTAGTTTCCTTATATTTATAACTCTAGTGTTAGTTTCCTTATATTTATAACTGTCTCTCTAGTGTTAGTTTCCTTATATTTATAAACTGTCTCTCTAGTGTTAGTTTCCTTATATTTATAACTCTAGTGTTAGTTTCCTTATATTTATAACTGTCTCTCTAGTGTTAGTTTCCTTATATTTATAACTCTAGTGTTAGTTTCCTTATATTTATAACTGTCTCTCTAGTGTTAGTTTCCTTATATTTATAACTCTAGTGTTAGTTTCCTTATATTTATAACTTTAGTGTTAGTTTCCTTATATTTATAACTGTCTCTCTAGTGTTAGTTTCCTTATATTTATAACTGTCTCTCTAGTGTTAGTTTCCTTATATTTATAACTGTCTCTCTAGTGTTAGTTTCCTTATATTTATAACTGTCTCTCTAGTGTTAGTTTCCTTATATTTATAACTCTAGTGTTAGTTTCCTTATATTTATAACTTTAGTGTTAGTTTCCTTATATTTATAACTGTCTCTCTAGTGTTAGTTTCCTTATATTTATAACTTTAGTGTTAGTTTCCTTATATTTATAACTGTCTCTCTAGTGTTAGTTTCCTTATATTTATAACTGTCTCTCTAGTGTTAGTTTCCTTATATTTATAACTCTAGTGTTAGTTTATATTTATAACTGTCTCTCTAGTGTTAGTTTCCTTATATTTATAACTCTAGTGTTAGTTTCCTTATATTTATAACTCTAGTGTTAGTTTCCTTATATTTATAACTGTCTCTCTAGTGTTAGTTTCCTTATATTTATAACTCTAGTGTTAGTTTCCTTATATTTATAACTTTAGTGTTAGTTTCCTTATATTTATAACTCTAGTGTTAGTTTCCTTATATTTATAACTCTAGTGTTAGTTTCCTTATATTTATAACTCTAGTGTTAGTTTCCTTATATTTATAACTGTCTCTCTAGTGTTAGTTTCCTTATATTTATAACTGTCTCTCTAGTGTTAGTTTCCTTATATTTATAACTCTAGTGTTAGTTTCCTTATATTTATAACTGTCTCTCTAGTGTTAGTTTCCTTATATTTATAACTCTAGTGTTAGTTTCCTTATATTTATAACTCTAGTGTTAGTTTCCTTATATTTATAACTGTCTCTCTAGTGTTAGTTTCCTTATATTTATAACTCTAGTGTTAGTTTCCTTATATTTATAACTGTCTCTCTAGTGTTAGTTTCCTTATATTTATAACTCTAGTGTTAGTTTCCTTATATTTATAACTTTAGTGTTAGTTTCCTTATATTTATAACTCTAGTGTTAGTTTCCTTATATTTATAACTTTAGTGTTAGTTTCCTTATATTTATAACTCTAGTGTTAGTTTCCTTATATTTATAACTCTAGTGTTAGTTTCCTTATATTTATAAACTGTCTCTCTAGTGTTAGTTTCCTTATATTTATAACTTTAGTGTTAGTTTCCTTATATTTATAACTCTAGTGTTAGTTTCCTTATATTTATAACTCTAGTGTTAGTTTCCTTATATTTATAACTCTAGTGTTAGTTTCCTTATATTTATAACTTTAGTGTTAGTTTCCTTATATTTATAACTGTCTCTCTAGTGTTAGTTTCCTTATATTTATAACTGTCTCTCTAGTGTTAGTTTCCTTATATTTATAACTTTAGTGTTAGTTTCCTTATATTTATAACTGTCTCTCTAGTGTTAGTTTCCTTATATTTATAACTCTAGTGTTAGTTTCCTTATATTTATAACTTTAGTGTTAGTTTCCTTATATTTATAACTGTCTCTCTAGTGTTAGTTTCCTTATATTTATAACTGTCTCTCTAGTGTTAGTTTCCTTATATTTATAACTGTCTCTCTAGTGTTAGTTTCCTTATATTTATAACTGTCTCTCTAGTGTTAGTTTCCTTATATTTATAACTCTAGTGTTAGTTTCCTTATATTTATAACTTTAGTGTTAGTTTCCTTATATTTATAACTGTCTCTCTAGTGTTAGTTTCCTTATATTTATAACTTTAGTGTTAGTTTCCTTATATTTATAACTGTCTCTCTAGTGTTAGTTTCCTTATATTTATAACTTTAGTGTTAGTTTCCTTATATTTATAACTCTAGTGTTAGTTTCCTTATATTTATAACTCTAGTGTTAGTTTCCTTATATTTATAAACTGTCTCTCTAGTGTTAGTTTCCTTATATTTATAACTCTAGTGTTAGTTTCCTTATATTTATAACTCTAGTGTTAGTTTCCTTATATTTATAACTTTAGTGTTAGTTTCCTTATATTTATAACTGTCTCTCTAGTGTTAGTTTCCTTATATTTATAACTGTCTCTCTAGTGTTAGTTTCCTTATATTTATAACTTTAGTGTTAGTTTCCTTATATTTATAACTGTCTCTCTAGTGTTAGTTTCCTTATATTTATAACTGTCTCTCTAGTGTTAGTTTCCTTATATTTATAACTCTAGTGTTAGTTTCCTTATATTTATAACTGTCTCTCTAGTGTTAGTTTCCTTATATTTATAACTTTAGTGTTAGTTTCCTTATATTTATAACTCTAGTGTTAGTTTCCTTATATTTATAACTCTAGTGTTAGTTTCCTTATATTTATAAACTGTCTCTCTAGTGTTAGTTTCCTTATATTTATAAACTGTCTCTCTAGTGTTAGTTTCCTTATATTTATAACTCTAGTGTTAGTTTCCTTACATTTATAACTCTAGTGTTAGTTTCCTTATATTTATAACTGTCTCTCTAGTGTTAGTTTCCTTACATTTATAACTTTAGTGTTAGTTTCCTTACATTTATAACTGTCTCTCTAGTGTTAGTTTCCTTATATTTATAACTCTAGTGTTAGTTTCCTTACATTTATAACTTTAGTGTTAGTTTCCTTATATTTATAACTTTAGTGTTAGTTTCCTTATATTTATAACTCTAGTGTTAGTTTCCTTATATTTATAACTCTAGTGTTAGTTTCCTTATATTTATAAACTGTCTCTCTAGTGTTAGTTTCCTTATATTTATAAACTGTCTCTCTAGTGTTAGTTTCCTTATATTTATAACTCTAGTGTTAGTTTCCTTACATTTATAACTCTAGTGTTAGTTTCCTTATATTTATAACTGTCTCTCTAGTGTTAGTTTCCTTACATTTATAACTTTAGTGTTAGTTTCCTTACATTTATAACTGTCTCTCTAGTGTTAGTTTCCTTATATTTATAACTCTAGTGTTAGTTTCCTTACATTTATAACTTTAGTGTTAGTTTCCTTATATTTATAACTTTAGTGTTAGTTTCCTTATATTTATAACTCTAGTGTTAGTTTCCTTATATTTATAACTGTCTCTTTAGTGTTAGTTTCCTTATATTTATAACTGTCTCTCTAGTGTTAGTTTCCTTATATTTATAACTCTAGTGTTAGTTTCCTTACATTTATAACTCTAGTGTTAGTTTCCTTATATTTATAACTGTCTCTTTAGTGTTAGTTTCCTTATATTTATAACTCTAGTGTTAGTTTCCTTACATTTATAACTTTAGTGTTAGTTTCCTTATATTTATAACTTTAGTGTTAGTTTCCTTATATTTATAACTCTAGTGTTAGTTTCCTTATATTTATAACTCTAGTGTTAGTTTCCTTATATTTATAACTCTAGTGTTAGTTTCCTTCCATTTTGTATCATTCCATTCCATTGATAGTTGACCTTTCTTTCCTCTGTCACGTTGCTGTGGTTGTTCCCGGGGATCTCTAGCTATAGTGGGTCATATCAGGCTAACACATTACAAGTTGGGCAATAATGTGGGACATGTGGCCTATTTGAATCATTATGTAACGCAAGACCATATTTAGCCATTTAACCCTGGAGCCTTGTGCACGGTTCCCGACGACTGGACCTCAGTCGCCAGTTCCACGGTTAGTGAGGGTTATTAGGGTCGTTTTGTTTAACCCTGGAGCCTTGTGCACGGTTCCCGACGACTGGACCTCAGTCGCCAGTTCCACGGTTAGTGAGGGTTATTAGGGTCGTTTTGTTTAACCCTGGAGCCTTGTGCACGGTTCCCGACGACTGGACCTCAGTCGCCAGTTCCACGGTTAGTGAGGGTTATTAGGGTCGTTTTGTTTAACCCTGGAGCCTTGTGCACGGTTCCCGGCGACTGGACCTCAGTCGCCAGTTCCACGGTTAGTGAGGGTTATTAGGGTCGTTTTGTTTAACCCTGGAGCCTTGTGCACGGTTCCCGATGACTGGACCTCAGTCATCAGTTCCACGGTTAGTGAGGGTTATTAGGGTCGTTTTGTTTAACCCTGGAGCCTTGTGCACGGTTCCCGATGACTGGACCTCAGTCGCCAGTTCCACGGTTAGTGAGGGTTATTAGGGTCGTTTTGTTTAACCCTGGAGCCTTGTGCACGGTTCCCGATGACTGGACCTCAGTCGCCAGTTCCACGGTTAGTGAGGGTTATTAGGGTCGTTTTGTTTAACCCTGGAGCCTTGTGCACGGTTCCCGACGACTGGACCTCAGTCGCCAGTTCCACGGTTAGTGAGGGTTATTAGGGTCGTTTTGTTTAACCCTGGAGCCTTGTGCACGGTTCCCGATGACTGGACCTCAGTCATCAGTTCCACGGTTAGTGAGGGTTATTAGGGTCGTTTTGTTTAACCCTGGAGCCTTGTGCACGGTTCCCGATGACTGGACCTCAGTCGCCAGTTCCACGGTTAGTGAGGGTTATTAGGGTCGTTTTGTTTAACCCTGGAGCCTTGTGCACGGTTCCCGACGACTGGACCTCAGTCGCCAGTTCCACGGTTAGTGAGGGTTATTAGGGTCGTTTTGTTTAACCCTGGAGCCTTGTGCACGGTTCCCGATGACTGGACCTCAGTCATCAGTTCCACGGTTAGTGAGGGTTATTAGGGTCGTTTTGTTTAACCCTGGAGCCTTGTGCACGGTTCCCGATGACTGGACCTCAGTCGCCAGTTCCACGGTTAGTGAGGGTTATTAGGGTCGTTTTGTTTAACCCTGGAGCCTTGTGCACGGTTCCCGATGACTGGACCTCAGTCGCCAGTTCCACGGTTAGTGAGGATTATTAGGGTCGTTTTGTTTAACCCTGGAGCCTTGTGCACGGTTCCCGATGACTGGACCTCAGTCGTCAGTTCCACGGTTAGTGAGGGTTATTAGGGTCGTTTTGTTTAACCCTGGAGCCTTGTGCACGGTTCCCGATGACTGGACCTCAGTCGCCAGTTCCACGGTTAGTGAGGGTTATTAGGGTCGTTTTGTTTAACCCTGGAGCCTTGTGCACGGTTCCCGACGACTGGACCTCAGTCATCAGTTCCACGGTTAGTGAGGGTTATTAGGGTCGTTTTGTTTAACCCTGGAGCCTTGTGCACGGTTCCCGATGACTGGACCTCAGTCGTCAGTTCCACGGTTAGTGAGGGTTATTAGGGTCGTTTTGTTTAACCCTGGAGCCTTGTGCACGGTTCCCGATGACTGGACCTCAGTCGTCAGTTCCACAGTTAGTGAGGGTTATTAGGGTCGTTTTGTTTAACCCTGGAGCCTTGTGCACGGTTCCCGATGACTGGACCTCAGTCGCCAGTTCCACGGTTAGTGAGGGTTATTAGGGTCGTTTTGTTTAACCCTGGAGCCTTGTGCACGGTTCCCGACGACTGGACCTCAGTCATCAGTTCCACGGTTAGTGAGGGTTATTAGGGTCGTTTTATAGGAATACTGTTTGACCCCTTATTGTACACTGTTATCACCTTCCAATATTTCATGGATTCAACTATTAAATAAGGCGACTTCTGGGATGAATCAAGCTATTGTATTTTTGATTCACTAAAATATTTTGCGTGTAAATGCTCTCCATTTTCTTTTTTGGGGGGGATTTCAGAAATAGTTTCCGAACCCTAAATAATATACAAGATCAGAGTATTTTTAAAATCAACCAATTAGTGTTGAAAAGGAGATGGATATTTGTGTATTTAGGCCAACATGGCTTTGTTTCATTGGTCCCTGATACTGTCAACCGTTCTCTCCATGTATTCTACTGTCTGTCGAAAAATATCTTTGAAAGTGATGGCTTTAGATAAATGTACTGAAGACTCCTATTAAATTAAAACTCCATTACAAAATCTTGTTGGCCAGTAAAGCAGGAGGGTTTTCAGCGGTTGAATTACATTTATTCAGTACGCAAGGGAAACACGCCTGCAAAGCCCGTTACGCACCTGCATAAGGTGTGAATACCAACCCCTGAGAAGTGCGTAGGAAAGGCGTACATTTCCTAAGTTTGAATCGGGCCAATAGGAAAGGCGTACATTTCCTAAGTCTGAATCGGGCCAATAGGAAAGGCGTAAATGTCCTAAGTTTGAATCGGGCCAATAGGAAAGGCGTACATTTCCCAAGTCTGAATCGGGCCCATAGACAGAATCTCTATGATGGAGCTGTTCAGAGATAGATAGATACATATTTGATATCTGAGGTACATGAACACAGTGTACAGTTTTCAAAACAGCCCCCTCCCCCCCTCCCCTCTCCTATGCAACAGATTCAGCCCTTTAAGCAACTTGTTGTGTGTGAACCCAGCACCATGAAATATAAGGGGTAAGTACATCCCAGGATTTCAGTGAACATCAGTCATGGATTATTCTAAAGCCCTTTATGATACAGAAAATAACTGTCTAACTCAGAGTGTAGAATTAACATTTCAGAATTAACATTTCAGAATTAACATTTTCCAAGAACCAAACCCAGTGACGGAAAACATCTTCGCTGTGCCAGGATGATAATATGGACGACAATAACCTTATCTGTGTTGAACCGCCTGTCTCTGCGTGTGTGAACCTTCGCTCCTAATTATGACTGCAGGGAACAGGGAAGACAGACTTTTAACAAATAACCTTTACAGCTGTCATCTCTGCACACGTCATCTCTGCAGAGACCAAGAGAACGAGCTCTTATCGAATCATTAGTTAGTTTTCTCAGATCATAATGTCGGAAAGGAGGTGACACTGCTGTGACTGACAGGGTCACTGAAGACATAACAGAGATTGGGGAAACAGTTCATAAGGGCAACACTTTCAGGCTATTGCGTATTTGGGTTTCTATTGGGAAGTGTTGCCGAGTTGATGACTGTCCTTTCAAAGCCTCTAAAAAAAGGCTCCCAAAATCTTTTGGTTCTCTCTGGTTGATCTCGAGCTTCTGTGGCATATTCTCACAAGACTAATTTTATTTTGTTTCAGTGTGTGTGTGTGTGTGTGTGTGTGTGTGTGTGTGTGTGTGTGTGTGTGTGTGTGTGTGTGTGTGTGTGTGTGTGTGTGTGTGTGTGTGTGTGTGTGTGTGTGTGTGTGTGTGTGTGTGTGTGTGTGTGTGTGTGTGTGTGTGTGTGTGTGTGTTTGCGTGTGTGTGTGTGTGTGTGTGTGTGTGTGTGTGTGTGTGTGTGTTTGCGTGTGTGTGTGTGGACCTGAGGGCCAGCCAGAAGCCAGCAGGAGGCTGGTAAAAGACCATGCTGATGACATGAGCTATAGAGAACACAGACTCAGGGCTTCAACACTGAGCAGAGGGCAACGCTGAGGTCACACACACACACACACACACACACACACACACACACACACACACACACACACACACACACACACACACACACACACACACACACACACACACACACACACACACACACACACACACACATACACACACACACACACACACACACACACACACACACACACACACACACACACACACACTACATTGAAAAGACGTCTAAAATACGTATTTTCCAGTTGAAGATTTAAGTTCTGAATGAAAGTTGAAAATACATATTTTCCGAATAAAAAAAAACGTTTTTTCTAGATGTTGAAATTAGGGAAAATTTTCGGTTCTGAATGAAAGTTGAAAAGACGTCGTTTATAGACGTCTTGGCTGATCCAGACCGGACACAAAAACAGGACATCTGCGAACGGGGAAATGAAGGCTGGTCCCGACCAAAAACAGATGTCCAGCCCAGCGTCAGCATGGGACCGTGGTTATTGAGGTACAGCCTACAGTGTCGACATCTATGTGGTAGGCCTATCGTTTGCATTGGCTTTATTAGTCCGGATTCCTGTGACTAATCAATGTGGATATTTAAGCTCTGAATATCGGATATCCTACTTTATCAGGATCAGTTATCCTGAGCCTATTTGCAGTGTGTACAATACACTGTTACTACACTAGTACTACACTGTTACTATACTGTTACTACACTGTTACTACACTCATACTACACTAGTACAATACACTGTTACTACACTAGTACTACACTGTTACTATACTGTTACTACACTAGTACTACACTGTTACTACACTAGTACTACACTGTTACTATACTGTTACTACACTGTTACTACACTAGTACTACACTGTTACTACACTAGTACAATACACTAGTACTACACTAGTACTACACTGTTACTACACTAGTACTACACTGTTACTACACTAGTACAATACACTGTTACTACACTAGTACTACACTGTTACTATACTGTTACTACACTAGTACTACACTGTTACTACACTAGTACTACACTGTTACTATACTGTTACTACACTGTTACTACACTAGTACTACACTGTTACTACACTAGTACAATACACTAGTACTACACTAGTACTACACTGTTACTACACTAGTACTACACTGTTACTACACTAGTACAATACACTGTTACTACACTAGTACTACACTGTTACTATACTGTTACTACACTGTTACTACACTAGTACTACACTGTTACTACACTAGTACAATACACTAGTACTACACTAGTACTACACTGTTACTACACTAGTACTACACTGTTACTACACTGTTACTACACTAGTACTACACTGTTACTACACTGTTACTACACTAGTACAATACACTGTTACTACACTCATACTACACTAGTACAATACACTGTTACTACACTCATACTACACTGTTACTACACTGTTACTACACTAGTACTACACTAGTACTACACTGTTACTACACTAGTACAATACACTGTTACTACACTAGTACTACACTGTTACTACACTGTTACTACACTGTTACTACACTAGTACTACACTGTTACTACACTAGTACAATACACTGTTACTACACTAGTACTACACTGTTACTACACTAGTACTACACTGTTACTACACTGTTACTACACTAGTACAATACACTGTTACTACACTAGTACTACACTGTTACTACACTAGTACTACACTGTTACTACACTGTTACTACACTAGTACAATACACTGTTACTACACTAGTACTACACTAGTACAATACACTGTTACTACACTAGTACAATACACTGTTACTACACTAGTACAATACACTGTTACTACACTAGTACAATACACTGTTACTACACTAGTACAATACACTGTTAATACACTAGTACAATACACTGTTACTACACTCATACTACACTAGTACAATACACTGTTACTACACTAGTACTACACTGTTACTACACTAGTACTACACTGTTACTACACTAGTACTACACTGTTACTACACTAGTACAATACACTGTTACTACACTAGTACAATACACTGTTAATACACTAGTACAATACACTGTTACTACACTAGTACTACACTGTTACTACACTAGGACAATACACTGTTACTACACTAGGACAATACACTGTTACTACACTAGTACTACACTGTTACTACACTAGTACAATACACTGTTACTACACTAGTACAATACACTGTTACTACACTAGTACAATACACTGTTACTACACTAGGACAATACACTGTTACTACACTAGGACAATACACTGTTACTACACTAGGACAATACACTGTTACTACACTAGGACAATACACTGTTACTACACTAGTACAATACACTGTTACTACACTAGGACAATACACTGTTACTACACTAGTACAATACACTGTTACTACACTAGGACAATACACTGTTACTACACTAGTACAATACACTGTTACTACACTAGGACAATACACTGTTACTACACTAGGACAATACACTGTTACTACACTAGTACAATACACTGTTACTACACTAGGACAATACACTGTTACTACACTAGTACAATACACTGTTACTACACTAGTACAATACTACACTAGTACTACACTGTTACTACACTCATACTACACTAGTACAATACACTGTTACTACACTGTTACTACACTGGAGATACACTAGTCCAATCGGGTTGTGTTTCCTGACAGATTTAGCCACTGATTGTATAATAGACAACAGGAAATGCAGAAGGGTTTAATGATCTATGATCAGCTCACATTCATGTTACTACACTCATACTACACTAGTACAATACACTGTTACTACACTGTTACTACACTGTTACTACACTAGTACTACACTGTTACTACACTAGTACAATACACTGTTACTACACTAGTACTACACTGTTACTACACTAGTACTACACTGTTACTACACTGTTACTACACTAGTACAATACACTGTTACTACACTAGTACTACACTGTTACTACACTAGTACTACACCATGTTACTACACTGTTACTACACTAGTACAATACACTGTTACTACAGGAAATGCAGAAGGGTTTAATGATCTATGATCAGCTCACATTCAGCCCCCGGGATGAATCCACTGATCATGACAATTCAGCCCCCGGGATGAATCCACTGATCATGACAATTTAGCCCCCGGGATGAATCCACTGATCATGACAATTTAGCCCCCCGGGATGAATCCACTGATCATGACAATTTAGCCCCCGGGATGAATCCACTGACCATGACAATTCAGCCCCCGGGATGAATCCACTGATCATGACAATTCAGCCCCCGGGATGAATCCACTGATCATGACAATTCAGCCCCCGGGATGAATCCACTGATCATGACAATTCAGCCCCCGGGATGAATCCACTGATCATGACAATTCAGCCCCCGGGATGAATCCACTGATCATGACAATTCAGCCCCGGGATGAATCCACTGATCATGACAATTTAGCCCCGGGATGAATCCACTGATCATGACAATTCAGCCCCGGGATGAATCCACTGATCATGACAATTTAGCCCCGGGATGAATCCACTGATCATGACAATTCAGCCCCGGGATGAATCCACTGATCATGACAATTCAGCCCCGGGATGAATCCACTGATCATGACAATTCAGCCCCGGGATGAATCCACTGATCATGACAATTCAGCCCCGGGATGAATCCACTGATCATGACAATTTAGCCCCGGGATGAATCCACTGATCATGACAATTTAGCCCCGGGATGAATCCACTGATCATGACAATTTAGCCCCGGGATGAATCCACTGATCATGACAATTCAGCCCCGGGATGAATCCACTGATCATGACAATTTAGCCCCGGGATGAATCCACTGATCATGACAATTTAGCCCCGGGATGAATCCACTGATCATGACAATTTAGCCCCGGGATGAATCCACTGATCATGACAATTTAGCCCCGGGATGAATCCACTGATCATGACAATTCAGCCCCGGGATGAATCCACTGATCATGACAATTCAGCCCCGGGATGAATCCACTGATCATGACAATTTAGCCCCGGATGAATCCACTGATCATGACAATTCAGCCCCCGGGATGAATCCACTGATCATGACAATTTAGCCCCAGGGATGAATCCACTGATCATGACAATTTAGCCCCAGGGATGAATCCACTGATCATGACAATTCAGCCCCCGGGATGTAGTTAGGGTACTTGATCAAGTAGTAAGGCTACTTGATCGGAGAAAATTGGCACGATGTAAAATGTGTCCGTCTCATTACATCGTCATCCATTTTATCTCCAGTCTGTAGGCAGCAGAAAAAGCCACATGGTCCTTCTACCATATCCTCCCTCTCAAATCAAATCAAATCAAATTGTATTTGTCACATACACATGGTTAGCAGATGTTAATGCGAGTGTAGCGAAATGCTTGTGCTTCTAGTTCCGACAATGCAGTGATAACCAACAAGTAATCTAACTAACAATTCCAAAACTACTGTCTTATACACAGTGTAAGGGGATAAGGAATATGTACATAAGGATATATGAATGAGTGATGGTACAGAGCAGCATACAGTAGATGGTACCGAGTACAGTATATACATATGAGATGAGTGTGTAGACAAAGTAAACAAAGTGGCATAGCTAAAGTGGCTAGTGATACATAGTGGCTAGTGATACATGTATTACATAAGGATGCAGTCGATGATGTAGAGTACAGTATATACATATGCATATGAGATGAATAATGTAGGGTAAGTAACATTATATAAGGTAGCATTGTTTAAAGTGGCTAGTGATATATTTACATCATTTCCCATCAATTCCCATTATTAAAGTGGCTGGAGTTGGGTCAGTGTCAACACACAACAGTGTGTTGGCAGCAGCCACTCAATGTTAGTGGTGGCTGTTTAACAGTCTGATGGCCTTGAGATAGAAGCTGTTTTTCAGTCTCTCGGTCCCAGCTTTGATGCACCTGTACTGACCTCGCCTTCTGGATGATAGCGGGCTGAACAGGCAGTGGTTCGGGTGGTTGATGTCCTTGATGATCTTTATGGCCTTCCTGTAACATCGGGTGGTGTAGGTGTCCTGGAGGGCAGGTAGTTTGCCCCCGGTGATGCGTTGTGCAGTCCTCACTACCCTCTGGAGAGCCTTACGGTTGAGGGCGGAGCAGTTGCCGTACCAGGCGGTGATACAGCCCGCCAGGATGCTCTCGATTGAGCATCTGTAGAAGTTTGTGAGTGCTTTTGGTGACAAGCCGAATTTCTGCTGTTTCCTGAAGTCCACAATCATCTCCTTAGTTTTGTTGACATTGAGTGTGAGGTTATTTTCCTGACACCACACTCCGAGGGCCCTCACCTCCTCCCTGTAGGCCGTCTCGTCGTTGTTGGTAATCAAGCCTACCACTGTTGTGTCGTCCGCAAACTTGATGATTGAGTTGGAGGCGTGCGTGGCCACGCAGTCGTGGGTGAACAGGGAGAACAGGAGAGGGCTCAGAACGCACCCTTGTGGGGCCCCCGTGTTGAGGATCAGCGGGGAGGAGATGTTGTTGCCTACCCTCACCACCTGGGGGCGGCCCGTCAGGAAGTCCAGTACCCAGTTGCACAGGGCGGGGTCGAGACCCGGGGTCTCGAGCTTGATGACGAGCTTGGAGGGTACTATGGTGTTGAATGCCGAGCTGTAGTCGATGAACAGCATTCTCACATAGGTATTCCTCTTGTCCAGGTTTGTTAGGGCAGTGTGCAGTGTGGTTGAGATTGCATCGTCTGTGGACCTATTTGGGCGGTAAGCAAATTGGAGCGGGTCTAGGGTGTCAGGTAGGGTGGAGGTGATATGGTCCTTGACTAGTAAGTCGCTCTGGTCGCTCTAAATGACTTAAATGTAATGTAAATGTAATGATGACGGAAGTGAGTGCTACGGGGCGGTAGTCGTTTAGCTCAGTTACCTTAGCTTTCTTGGGAACAGGAACAATGGTGGCCCTCTTGAAGCATGTGGGAACAGCAGACTGGTATAGGGATTGATTGAATATGTCCGTAAACACACCGGCCAACTGGTCTGCGCATGCTCTGAGGGCGCGGCTGGGGATGCCGTCTGGGCCTGCAGCCTTGCGAGGGTTAACACGTTTAAATGTCTTATTCACCTCGGCTGCAGTGAAGGAGAGACCGCATGTTTTCGTTGCAGGCCGTGTCAGTGGCACTGTATTGTCCTCAAAGCGGGCAAAAAAGTTATTTAGTCTGCCTGGGAGCAAGACATCCTGGTCCGTGACTGGGCTGGGTTTCTTCTTGTAGTCCGTGATTGACTGTAGACCCTGCCACATGCCTCTTGTGTCTGAGCCATTGAATTGAGATTCCACTTTGTCTCTGTACTGACGCTTAGCTTGTTTAATAGCCTTGCGGAGGGAATAGCTGCACTGTTTATATTCGGACATGTTACCAGAACCTTGCCCTGATTAAAAGCAGTGGTTCGCGCTTTCAGTTTCACACGAATGCTGCCATCAATCCACGGTTTCTGGTTTGGGAATGTTTTTATCGTTGCTATGGGAACGACATCTTCGACGCACGTTCTAATGAACTCGCACACCGAATCAGCGTATTCGTCAATATTTCCATCTGACGCAATACGAAACATGTCCCAGTCCACGTGATGGAAGCAGTCTTGGAGTGTAGAGTCAGCTTGGTCTGACCAGCGTTGGACAGACCTCATCGTGGGAGCCTCTTGTTTTAGCTTCTGCCAGTAGGCAGGGATCAACAAAATGGAGTTGTGGTCAGCTTTCCCGAAAGGGGGGCGGGGCAGGGCCTTATATGCGTCGCGGAAGTTAGAGTAACAATGATCCAAGGTTTTACCACCCCTGGTTGCGCAATCGATATGCTGATAAAATTTAGGGAGTCTTGTTTTCAGATTAGCTTTGTTAAAATCCCCAATAAATGCAGCCTCCGGATAAATGGTTTCCAGTTTGCAAAGAGTTAAATAAAGTTCGTTCAGAGCCATCGATGTGTCTGCTTGGGGGGGATATATACGGCTGTGATTATAATCGAAGAGAATTCTCTTGGAAGATAATGCGGTCTACATTTGATTGTGAGGAATTCTAAATCAGGTGAACAGAAGGATTTGAGTTCCTGTATGTTTCCTTCATCACACCATGTCCCGTTAGTCATGAGGCATACGCCCCCGCCCCTCTTCTTACCAGAGAGATGTATGTTTCTGTCGGCGCGATGCGTGGAGAAACCCGTTGGCTGCACCGCCCTGGATAGCGTCTTCCCAGTAAGCCACGTTTCCGTGAAGCAGAGAACGTTGCAGTCTCTGATGTCCCTCTGGAATGCCACCCTTGCTCGGATTTCGTCAACCTTGTTGTTGAGAGACTGGACATTGGCAAGAAGAATACTGGGTAGTGGTGCGCGATGTGCCCTTTTTTCGGAGTCTGACCAGAACACCGCCTTGTTTCCCTCTTTTTCGGAGTCGTTTCCTTGGGTCGCTGCATGCGATCCATTCCGTTGTCCTGTTTGTAAGGCAGAACACAGGATCCGCGTCGTCGGAAAACATATTCTTGGTCGTACTGATGGTGAGTAGACGCTGATCTTATATTCAGTAGTTCTTCTCGACTGTATGTAATGAAACCTAAGATGACCTGGGGTACTAATGTAAGAAATAACACGTAAAAAAACAAAAAACTGCATAGTTTCCTAGGAACGCGAAGCGAGGCGGCCATCTCAGTCTGCTACATGATTTATGTCAGATGGTCAGTGGAACGCCTCAGCGATGCATCTATCCAACAGCAACCCCGGAGAGGTGAGCTGGGAGTGGACAAGAGAAAGACGTTGTGTCCCATTTGCCTTTGACAAAGTGGCCACTGCTTATCACCGGGGGGGTATCAGAGCTCATCTGAAAAGCCCATATGCCACAGGTTGAGAGGGCAAAATTATGTGAGGATTTATGTGCTGTTGGAGGTGCATCTTGGCCGTAGACTGCCACCTAATCCTGCCTAATGAGAAGGCCAGCCATGCACAGACAACAACACGGGGTGACCAGAGGGCATTTGTTGCTGTAAATGTCGGGAAACTATAGATATTATTACGTCAAGAAGACAATGGAGATGTGCCCTATGTTGTGGGATGACATATAATTATGTCCAAACAGTCACAGAAGTTGTATGAACTAATGTACAATGTAATGACATGTAGTTTGTTGTAATGCGACATGTATTTTGGTTTTAACCGTGTTTTCATGCTGACTTGTTAGCTATGCTAGCTAGGTAGGTCTCCTCCGGTTAGTCATGTACACTGTTAGCTAATCAAAGGGCGACACAGACTCGTCTTTTACGCTGCTGCTATTCTCTGTTTATTATCTATGCAGGGTCACTTTAACTCAAGCTGCATGTACATAGTACCTCAGCTAACACATTGACTCTGTACCGGTACCCCCTGTATATAGTCTCCACATTGACTCTGTACCCCCTGTGTATAGTCTCCACATTGACTCTGTACCCCCTGTATATAGTCTCCACATTGACTCTGTACCCCCTGTATATAGCCTCCACATTGACTCTGTACCGGTACCCCCTGTATATAGCCTCCACAATGACTCTGTACCCCCTGTATATAGCCTCCACATTGACTCTGTACCCCCTGTATATAGTCTCCACATTGACTCTGTACCCCCTGTATATAGCCTCCACATTGACTCTGTACCGGTACCCCCTGTATATAGCCTCCACAATGACTCTGTAACGGTACCCCTGTATATAGACTCCACATTGACTCTGTACTGGTACCCCCTGTATATAGCCTCCATATTGACTCTGTGCTGGTACCCCCTGTATATAGTCTCCACATTGACTCTGTACCCCCTGTATATAGCCTCCACATTGACTCTGTACCGGTACCCCCTGTATATAGCCTCCACAAGGACTCTGTACCCCCTGTATATAGCCTCCACAATGACTCTGTACCCCCTGTATATAGTCTCCACATTGACTCTGTACCCCCTGTATATAGCCTCCACATTGACTCTGTACCGGTACCCCCTGTATATAGCCTCCACAATGACTCTGTACCCCCTGTATATAGCCTCCACATTGACTCTGTACCGGTACCCCCTGTATATAGCCTCCACAATGACTCTGTACCCCCTGTATATAGCCTCCACATTGACTCTGTACCCCCTGTATATAGTCTCCACATTGACTCTGTACCCCGTATATAGCCTCCACATTGACTCTGTACCGGTACCCCCTGTATATAGCCTCCACATTGACTCTGTACTGGTACCCCCTGTATATAGCCTCCACATTGACTCTGTGCTGGTACCCCCTGTATATAGCCTCCATATTGACTGTGTGCTGGTACCCCCTGTATATAGTCTCCACATTGACTCTGTACCCCCTGTATATAGCCTCCACATTGACTCTGTACCGGTACCCTCTGTATATAGCCTCCACAATGACTCTGTACCGGTACCCCTGTATATAGCCTCCACAATGACTCTGTACCGGTACCCCTGTATATAGCCTCCACATTGACTCTGTACCAGATACCCCCTGTATATAGCCTCCATATTGACTATGTACCCCCTGTATATAGCCCCCACATTGACTCTGTACCCCCTGTATATAGCCTCCACATTGACTCTGTACCGGTACCCCCTGTATATAGCCTCCACATTGACTCTGTACTGGTACCCCCTGTATATAGCCTCCACATTGACTCTGTACCCCCTGTATATGGCCTCCACATTGACTCTGTACCCCCTGTATATAGCCTCCACATTGACTCTGTACCAGTACCCCCTGTATATAGCCTCCACATTGACTCTGTACTGGTACCCCCTGTATATAGCCTCCACATTGACTCTGTACCCCCTGTATATAGCCTCCACATTGACTCTGTACTGGTACCCCCTGTATATAGTCTCCACATTGACTCTGTACTGGTACCCCCTGTATATAGCCTCCACATTGACTCTGTACCGGTACCCCTTGTATATAGCCTCCACAATGACTCTGTACCCCCTGTATATAGCCTCCACATTGACTCTGTACCGGTACCCCCTGTATATACATTTACATTACATTACATTTAAGTCATTTAGCAGACGCTCTTATCCAGAGCGACTTACAAATTGGTGCATTCACCTTATGACATCCAGTGGAACAGTCACTTTACAATAGTGCATCTAAAACTTAGGGGGGTGAGAGGGATTACTTATCCTATCCTAGGTATTCCTTAAAGAGGTGGGGTTTCAGGTGTCTCCGGAAGGTGGTGATTGACTCCGCTGTCCTGGCGTCGTGAGGGAGTTTGTTCCACCATTGGGGGGCCAGGGCAGCGAACAGTTTTGACTGGGCTGAGCGGGAGCTGTACTTCCTCAGTGGTAGGGAGGCGAGCAGGCCAGAGGTGGATGAACGCAGTGCCCTTGTTTGGGTGTAGGGCCTGATCAGAGCCTGGAGGTACTGAGGTGCCGTTCCCCTCACAGCTCCGTAGGCAAGCACCATGGTCTTGTAGCGGATGCGAGCTTCAACTGGAAGCCAGTGGAGAGAACGGAGGAGCGGGGTGACGTGAGAGAACTTGGGAAGGTTGAACACCAGACGGGCTGCGGCGTTCTGGATGAGTTGAAGGGGTTTAATGGCACAGGCAGGGAGCCCAGCCAACAGCGAGTTGCAGTAATCCAGACGGGAGATGACAAGTGCCTGGATTAGGACCTGCGCCGCTTCCTGTGTGAGGCAGGGTCGTACTCTGGGATGTTGTAGAGCATGAACCTACAGGAACGGGCCACCGCCTTGATGTTGGTTGAGAACGACAGGGTGTTGTCCAGGATCACGCCAAGGTTCTTGGCGCTCTGGGAGGAGGACACAATGGAGTTGTCAACCGTGATGGCGAGATCATGGAACGGGCAGTCCTTCCCCGGGAGGAAGAGCAGCTCCGTCTTGCCGAGGTTCAGCTTGAGGTGGTGATCCGTCATCCACACTGATATGTCTGCCAGACATGCAGAGATGCGATTCGCCACCTGGTCATCAGAAGGGGGAAAGGAGAAGATTAATTGTGTGTCGTCTGCATAGCAATGATAAGAGAGACCATGTGAGGTTATGACAGAGCCAAGTGACTTGGTGTATAGCGAGAATAGGAGAGGGCCAAGAACAGAGCCCTGGGGGACACCAGTGGTGAGAGCGCGTGGTGAGGAGACAGATTCTCGCCACGCCACCTGGTAGGAGCGACCTGTCAGGTAGGACGCAATCCAAGCGTGGGCCGCGCCGGAGATGCCCAACTCGGAGAGGGTGGAGAGGAGGATCTGATGGTTCACAGTATCGAAGGCAGCCGATAGATCTAGAAGGATGAGAGCAGAGGAGAGAGAGTTAGCTTTAGCAGTGCGGAGCGCCTCCGTGATACAGAGGAGAGCAGTCTCAGTTGAATGACTAGTCTTGAAACCTGACTGATTTGGATCAAGAAGGTCATTCAGAGAGAGATAGCGGGAGAGCTGGCCAAGGACGGCACGTTCAAGAGTTTTGGAGAGAAAAGAAAGAAGGGATACTGGTCTGTAATTGTTGACATCGGAGGGATCGAGTGTAGGTTTTTTCAGAAGGGGTGCAACTCTCGCTCTCTTGAAAACGGAAGGGACGTAGCCAGCGGTCAGGGATGAGTTGATGAGCGAGGTGAGGTAAGGGAGAAGGTCTCCGGAAATGGTCTGGAGAAGAGAGGAGGGGATAGGGTCAAGCGGGCAGGTTGTTGGGCGGCCGGCCGTCACAAGACGCGAGATTTCATCTGGAGAGAGAGGGGAGAAAGAGGTCAGAGCACAGGGTAGGGCAGTGTGAGCAGAACCAGCGGTGTCGTTTGACTTAGCAAACGAGGATCGGATGTCGTCGACCTTCTTTTCAAAATGGTTGACGAAGTCATCTGCAGAGAGGGAGCAGGGGGGGGAGGGGGAGGAGGATTCAGGAGGGAGGAGAAGGTGGCAAAGAGCTTCCTAGGGTTAGAGGCAGATGCTTGGAATTTAGCGTGGTAGAAAGTGGCTTTAGCAGCAGAGACAGAGGAGGAAAATGTAGAGAGGAGGGAGTGAAAGGATGCCAGGTCCGCAGGGAGGCGAGTTTTCCTCCATTTCCGCTCGGCTGCCCGGAGACCTGTTCTGTGAGCTTGCAATGAGTCATCGAGCCACGGAGCGGGAGGGGAGGACCGAGCCGGCCTGGAGGATAGGGGACATAGAGAGTCAAGGGATGCAGAGAGGGAGGAGAGGAGGGTTGAGGAGGCAGAATCAGGAGATAGGTGGGAGAAGGTTTGAGCGGAGGGAAGAGATGATAGGATGGAAGAGGAGAGAGTAGCGGGGGAGAGAGAGCGAAGGTTGGGACGGCGCGATACCATCCGAGTAGGGGCAGTGTGGGAGGTGTTGGATGAGAGCGAGAGGGAAAAGGATACAAGGCAGTGGTCGGAGACTTGGAGGGGAGTTGCAATGAGGTTAGTGGAAGAACAGCATCTAGTAAAGATGAGGTCGAGCGTATTGCCTGCCTTGTGAGTAGGGGGGAAGGTGAGAGGGTGAGGTCAAAAGAGGAGAGGAGTGGAAAGAAGGAGGCAGAGAGGAAAGAGTCAAAGGTAGACGTGGGGAGGTTAAAGTCGCCCAGAACTGTGAGAGGTGAGCCGTCCTCAGGAAAGGAGCTTATCAAGGCATCAAGCTCATTGATGAACTCTCCGAGGGAACCTGGAGGGCGATAAATGATAAGGATGTTAAGCTTGAAAGGGCTAGTAACTGTGACAGCATGGAATTCAAAGGAGGCGATAGACAGATGGGTAAGGGGAGAAAGAGAGAATGACCACTTGGGAGAGATGAGGATCCCGGTGCCACCACCCCGCTGACCAGACGCTCTCGGGGTGTGCGAGAACACGTGGGCGGACGAAGAGAGAGCAGTAGGAGTAGCAGTGTTGTCTGTGGTGATCCATGTTTCCGTCAGTGCCAAGAAGTCGAGGGACTGGAGGGAGGCATAGGCTGAGATGAACTCTGCCTTGTTGACCGCAGATTGGCAGTTCCAGAGGCTACCGGAGACCTGGAACTCCACGTGGGTCGTGCGCGCTGGGACCACCAGAGTAGGGTGGCCGCGGCCACGCGGTGTGGAGCGTTTGTATGGTCTGTGCAGAGAGGAGAGAACAGGGATAAACAGACACATAGTTGACAGGCTACAGAAGAGGCTACGCTAATGCAAAGGAGATTGGAATGACAAGTGGACTACACGTCTCGAATGTTCAGAAAGTTAAGCTACGTAGCAAGAATCTTATTGACTAAAATGATTAAAATGATACAGTACTGCTGAAGTAGGCCAGCTGGCAGTGGGTGCGTTGTTGACACTACACTAATCAAGTCGTTCCGTTGAGTGTAATAGTTTCTGCAGTGTTGCTATTCGGGGGCTAGCTGGCTAGCTAGCAGTGTTGTTTACGTTACGTTGCGTTAAAAGAACGACAATAGCTGGCTAGCGAACCTAGAAAATCGCTCTAGACTACACAATTATCTTTGATACAAAGACGGCTATGTAGCTAGCTATGTAGCTAGCTACGATCAAACAAATCAAACCGTTGTACTGTAATGAAATGAAGTGAAAATGTGATACTACCTGTGAATGCGACCGGGTTGTTGAGTTCTATACAGAAGACGTTGGCTAGCGTTGGCTAGCTAGCAGAGTCACCTACGTTAAGGACGACAAATAGCTGGCTAGCTAACCTCGGTAAATTAAGATAATCACTCTAAGACTACACACTCTAAACCTAAACAACACAATTATCTTGGATACGATGATACGAAGACAGCAAAGACAGCTATGTAGCTAGCTAACACTACACTAATCAAGTCGTTCAGTTGAGTGTAATAGTTTCTCCAGTGCAGCTAATCAGTGGACGTTAGCTAGCTGGCTAGTGAAGACTACGTTAGGACGGCGAAATACGATAATTACGCAATTATCTTTGATACAAAGACGGCTATGTAGCTAGCTGAGAAGAAATTGCTAAGATTAGACAAATCAAACCGTTGTGCTATAATGAAATATAATGAAAAAGTTATACTACCCGCGGGAGCGAAGTGCAGATGCGACCACTCGCTCCAACCGGAAGTGAGTGTCTATAGCCTCCACAATGACTCTGTACCCCCTGTATATAGCCTCCACATTGACTCTGTACCCCCTGTATATAGTCTCCACATTGACTCTGTACCCCTGTATATAGCCTCCACATTGACTCTGTACCGGTACCCCTGTATATAGCCTCCACATTGACTCTGTACTGGTACCCCCTGTATATAGTCTCCACATTGACTCTGTACTGGTACCCCTGTATATAGCCTCCACATTGACTCTGTACTGGTACCCCCTGTATGTAAGTCGCTTTGGATAAAAGCGTCTGCTAAATGGCATATATTATTATTATTATTATTATAGCCTCCACATTGACTCTGTACCAGTACCCCCTGTATATAGCCTCCACATTGACTCTGTACTGGTACCCCCTGTATATAGCCTCCACATTGACTCTGTACTGATACCCCCTGTATATAGCCTCCACATTGACTCTGTACTGGTACCCCCTGTATATAGCCTCCACATTGACTCTGGACCGGTACCCCCTGTATATAGCCTCCACATTGACTCGGTACTGGTACCCCCTGTATATAGCCTCCACATTGACTCTGTACTGGTACCCCCTGTATGTAAGTCGCTTTGGATAAAAGCGTCTGCTAAATGGCATATATTATTATTATTATTATTATAGCCTCCACATTGACTCTGTACCAGTACCCCTGTATATAGCCTCCACATTGACTCTGTACTGGTACCCCTGTATATAGCCTCCACATTGACTCTGTACTGATACCCCCTGTATATAGCCTCCACATTGACTCTGTACTGGTACCCCCTGTATATAGCCTCCACATTGACTCTGGACCGGTACCCCTGTATATAGCCTCCACATTGACTCGGTACTGGTACCCCTGTCTATAGCCTCCACATTGACTCGGTACCGGTACCCCCTGTATATAGCCTCCACATTGACTCTGTACCGGTACCCCTGTATATAGCCTCCACATTGACTCTGTACCGGTACCCCTGTATATAGCCTCCATATTGACTCTGTACCGGTACCCCCTGTATATAGCCTCCACATTGACTCTGGACTGGTGCCCCCTGTATATAGCCTCCACATAGACTCTGGACCGGTACCCCCTGTATATAGCCTCCACATTGACTCGGTACTGGTACCCCCTGTATATAGCCTCCACATTGACTCGGTACTGGTACCCCTGTATATAGCCTCCACATTGACTCGGTACTGGTACCCCCTGTATATAGCCTCCACATTGACTCGGTACTGGTACCCCTGTATATATCCTAATGAATTCATTTTCTTGTGTTACTCTCTTCATGATTTGTTTTTCCTTAACTTCTTAAAGTATTGTTGGTTAAAGGGCTGGTAAAGTAAAAGCATTTCACTAAACCTGTTGTATTTGGCACGTGACAAATACAATCTGATTTGAATTTTCATACTTGCGTAAAAGTACACAGTAAAAGTAAAAGCTATACATCAAATTCCTGATATTAAACCAGAAGGCATGATTTCCTTATTATTAATAGATATTTTTGACAGACTGGGGCACACTCCACCACTCAGACAAACTAAGCATTTGTGTTTAGTGAGTCCTCCAGATCAGAGGCAGTAGGGATGACCATGGATGTTCTCTGTTTAGTGAGTCCACCAGATCAGAGGCGGTAGGGATGACCAGGGATGTTCTCTGTTTAGTGAGTCCACCAGATCAGAGGCAGTAGGGATGACCATGGATGTTCTCTGTTTAGTGAGTCCACCAGATCAGAGGCGGTAGGGATGACCATGGATGTTCTCTGTTTAGTGAGTCCACCAGATCAGAGGCAGTAGGGATGACCATGGATGTTCTCTGTTTAGTGAGTCCAACAGATCAGAGGCGGTAGGGATGACCATGGATGTTCTCTGTTTAGTGAGTCCACCAGATCAGAGGCAGTAGGGATGACCATGGATGTTCTCTTGATAAGTCTGTGAATTGGAACATTTTCCTGTCCTGCTAAGCATTCAAAATGTAATGAGTACTGAAGGACAACCGTCTCTGCAAACTCCACCAATCAGGTCTTTATGGTAGAGTGGCAAGACGGAAACCATTCCTCAGTAAAAGGCACATGACAGCCTGCTTGGAGTTTGCCAAAAGGCATCTAAAGGACTCTCGGACAATGAGAAACAAGAATCTCTGGTCTGATGAAACCAAGATTGAGCTATTTGGCCTGAACGCCAAGCATCACGTCTGGAGGAAACCTGGCACCATCCCTACGGTGAAGCAAGGTGGTGGCAGCATCATGCTGTGGGGATGTTTTTCCGTGGCAGGGACTGGGAGACGAGTCAGGATCGAGAGAAAGATAAACAGAGCAAGGTACAGAGAGATACTTGGTGAAAACCCACTCCAGAGTGCTCAGGACCTCAGACTGGGGCGAAGGTTCACCTTCCAACAGGACAATGACTCTAAGCACACAGCCAAGACAATGCAGAAGTGGCTTTGATTGGCTGGAACCCAAAAGAACATCTCAGGAGAGACCTGAAAATAGCTCCCATCCAACCTGGCAGAGTTTGAGAAGATCTGCAGAGAGGAATGGGAGAAACTCCTCAAATACAGGAGTGCCAAGCTTGTAGCATCATACCCAAGAAGACTGGAGAATATAATCGCTGCCAAAGGTGCTTCAACTAAGTACAGAGTAAAGGGACTGAATACTGATGTAAATGTGATATTTCTTTTTAATAAAAATTTGCAAACATTTCTAAAAAACCTGTTTTTGCTTTGTCATTATGGGGTATTGTGTGTAGATTGAATCAATTTTAGAATAAGGCTGTAACGTGTGGAGAAAGTAACGGGGTCTGAATACTTCCCGAATGCACAGTATTTAAAACAAAATACTTTCAGACTTTTCTATTAAGGTATCTTTACTTTTATTCAAAGTATGACAATTGGGTAGTTTTTCCACCACCGATACAGAGTGTAGTCTACCTGTACATGACCACATCTACAGTAGTGCTGCAGGTCACGAGGTTTATTCATGGGGTGCTACAGGTCATGAGGTATATTCATGGGGTGCTGCAGGTCACGAGGTATATTCATGTGTTGCTGCAGGTCACGAGGTATATTCATGTGTTGCTACAGGTCATGAGGTTTATTCATGGGATGCTGCAGGTCACGAGGTATATTCATGGGGTGCTACAGGTCACGAGGTATATGCATGTGGTACTACAGGTCACGAGGTATATCATTTACATTTACATTTAAGTCATTTAGCAGACGCTCTTATCCAGAGCGACTTACAAATTGGTGCATTCACCTTATGACATCCAGTGGAACAGTCACTTTACAATAGTGCATCTAAATCTTAAAGGGGGGGGGAGAGGGAATACTTATCCTATCCTAGGTATTCCTTAAAGAGGTGGGGTTTCAGGTGTCTCCGGAAGGTGGTGATTGACTCCGCTGTCCTGGCGTCGTGAGGGAGTTTGTTCCACCATTGGGGGGCCAGAGCAGCGAACAGTTTTGACTGGGCTGAGCGGGAGCTGTACTTCCTCAGTGGTAGGGAGGCGAGCAGGCCAGAGGTGGATGAACGCAGTGCCCTTGTTTGGGTGTAGGGCCTGATCAGAGCCTGGAGGTACTGAGGTGCCGTTCCCCTCACAGCTCCGTAGGCAAGCACCATGGTCTTGTAGCGGATGCGAGCTTCAACTGGAAGCCAGTGGAGAGAACGGAGGAGCGGGGTGACGTGAGAGAACTTGGGAAGGTTGAACACCAGACGGGCTGCGGCGTTCTGGATGAGTTGAAGGGGTTTAATGGCACAGGCAGGGAGCCCAGCCAACAGCGAGTTGCAGTACATGCATGTGCTAGTGATACTACAGGTCACAAGGTATATGCATGGGGTGCTACAGGTCACGAGGTATATGCATGGGGTGCTACAGGTCACGAGATATATGCATGTGCTAGTGGTACTACAGGTTACGAGGTATATGCATGTGCTAGTGGTGCTACAGGTCACGAGGTATGTGCATGTGGTGCTACAGGTCACGAGGTATATTCATGGGGTGCTACAGGTCACGAGGTATATTCATGGGGTGCTACAGGTCACGAGGTATATGCATGTGGTGCTACAAGTCACGAGGTATATTCATGTGCTAGTGGTGCTACAGGTCACGAGGTATATGCATGTGCTAGTGGTGCTACAGGTCACGAGGTATATGCATGTGCTAGTGGTGCTACAGGTCACGAGGTATAAGCATGTGCTAGTGGTACTACAGGTCACGAGGTATATGCATGCGCTACTGGTACTACAGCCAAGACAGATTTATCCGCAGGTCAGTGAGCATAAGAGCCTTACATGACTAGCTTCTATCTCCTTGGATTACCGCCAGGGAAACAACACAAGCAGGATCCAATTGAACAACATGTTGGGGCAGTTTCCCATTTTACCGTATGAACATGTGCACATGTTGAACAGAGAACATGAACACATAGCTAATGTCCCCTGACCTGCTAGGAATACAAACCTTTTAAATCCCCGCAACAGGAGAATGAAATTGATTTTGTAGGTTTTTTTCTCCACTACTAGTGCATGATGGGATGTAATAGAAGGACATATATGACTACACGCCCTCATCCTCTCCAGAGCGCAGGGTTCAGATTAAGACAGGTCTGTGAGTGGTCTGGGATTCAGATTAAAGCAGGTCTGAGTGGTCTGGGGTTCAGATTAAGACAGGTCTGAGAGTGGTCTGGGGTTCAGATTAAGGCAGGTCTGAGAGTGGTCTGGGGTTCAGATTAAGACACGTCTGAGAGTGGTCTGGGGTTCAGATTAAAGCAGGTCTGAGTGGTCTGGGGTTCAGATTAAAGCAGGTCTGAGTGGTCTGGGGTTCAGATTAAGAGGCAGGTCTGAGAGTGGTCTGGGGTTCAGATTAAGGCAGGTCTGAGAGTGGTCTGGGGTTCAGATTAAGAGGGAAGTCTGAGAGTGGTCTGGGGTTCAGATTAAGACAGGTCTGAGAGTGGTCTGGGGTTCAGATTAAGGCAGGTCTGAGAGTGGTCTGGGGTTCAGATTAAGACAGGTCTGAGAGTGGTCTGGGGTTCAGATTAAGGCAGGTCTGAGAGTGGTCTGGGGTTCAGATTAAGGCAGGTCTGAGAGTGGTCTGGGGTTCAGATTAAGAGGCAGGTCTGAGAGTGGTCTGGGGTTCAGATTAAGACAGGTCTGAGAGTGGTCTGGGGTTCAGATTAAGGCAGGTCTGAGAGTGGTCTGGGGTTCAGATTAAGACAGGTCTGAGAGTGGTCTGGGGTTCAGATTAAGGCAGGTCTGAGAGTGGTCTGGGGTTCAGATTAAGGCAGGTCTGAGAGTGGTCTGGGGTTCAGATTAAGGCAGGTCTGAGAGTGGTCTGGGGTTCAGATTAAGGCAGGTCTGAGAGTGGTCTGGGGTTCAGATTAAGGCAGGTCTGAGAGTGGTCTGGGGTTCAGATTAAAGCAGGTCTGAGAGTGGTCTGGGGTTCAGATTAAGGCAGGTCTGAGAGTGGTCTGGGGTTCAGATTAAGGCAGGTCTGAGAGTGGTCTGGGGTTCAGATTAAAGCAGGTCTGAGAGTAGTTACAGCGACAGTGGATCAGTGGAAAAGAGGCTCTGATGTAACTATTCATAGAGAAACTATGGACCACTGGATGAAGGTTGGTATTCTTTGTTGGTTTTATTTGTTGGTGAAAATAGCCTCCCCCAGTCCAGCTGTAGAGAGTGGACGTGCAGCACCAACAGTAGTGAGGTGATCTCTGATCTGACCCATCTCTGATCTGACCCATCTCTGAGGACAATTCCTTTATCCAGGGCTTCCTATAGTCTACTGTATTACTGGACAATTTATTTTCAAGTGTATTCATGGTTTGATTCAAATGTAGGACTATGTTTCCAGACGATATCTGACTTAAGAGTGAAAAGGGTGTAGTGTGCATCACATCGAGTTATGGTCCACTGTAACTAAATGTTCAGCATGTCCACACACTGATTTAGCAGTCAGATCATAGAAACACAGCTGTAACAGGCTGGCTGCTGTCACTTAATGTAATGTTGTGGTGTTGTCTCCTCTCCTCTCCTCTCCTCTCCTCTCCTCTCCTCTCCTCTCCCCTCCTCTCATCTCCTTTCATCTCCTCTCCTCTCATCTCTTCTCCCCTCCCCATCCCCTCCTGTCCTTTCATCTCCTCTCCTCTCCCCTCCAATCCCCTCCTCTCCTCTCCTCTCCCCTCCAATCCCTTCCTCTCCTCTCCCCTCCCCTCCTCTTCTCTTCTCTCCTCTCCTCTCCCCTCCAATCCCCTCCTCTCCTCTCCCCTCCAATCCCTTCCTCTCTTCTCCTCTTCCCTCCTCTCCAAACCTCTCCTCTCCCCTCCAATCCCCTCCTCTCCTCTCCTCTCCTCTCCTCTCCCCTCCAATCCCCTCCTCTCCTCTCATCTCCTCTCCTCTCATCTCCTCTCATCTCCTCTCCCCTCCCCATCCTCTCCTGTCCTTTCATCTCCTCTCCCCTCCTCTCCCCTCCAATCCCCTCCTTTCTCCTCTCCTCTCCTCTCCTCTCCTCTCCTCTCCTCTCCTCTCCTCTCCTCTCCTCTCCTCTCCTCTCCTCTCCTCTCCTCTCCTCTCCTCTCCTCTCCTCTCCACTCCTCTCCTCTCCTCTCCTCTCCTCTCATCTCCTTTCATCTCCTCTCCTCTCATCTCCTCTCCCCTCCCCATCCCCTCCTGTCCTTTAATCTCCTCTCCTCTCCCCTCCAATCCCCTCCTCTCCTCTCCCCTCCAATCCCCTCCTCTCCTCTCCCCTCCCCTCCTCTTCTCTTCTCTCCTCTCCTCTCCCCTCCAATCCCCTCCTCTCCTCTCCCCTCCAATCCCTTCCTCTATTCTCCTCTTCCCTCCTCTCCAAACCTCTCCTCTCCCCTCCAATCTCCTCCTCTCCTCTCCTCTCCTCTCCTCTCCAATCCTCTCCTCTCATCTCCTCTCATCTCCTCTCCCCTCCCCATCCTCTCCTGTCCGTTCATCTCCTCTCCCCTCCTCTCCCCTCCAATCCCCTCCTTTCTCCTCTCCTCTCCTCTCCTCTCCTCTCCTCTCCTCTCCTCTCCTCTCCTCTCCTCTCCTCTCCTCTCCTCTCCTCTCCTCTCCATGATTGACAGGGGACATGAGGAGCGGCGCTCTAATGTAGAAACAGATATGATTAAGGTGACATACAGATGTTGAGGCTGAAAGCATCATTTTAATGTCAGCTCCTCCCGTTAAATGTCAAGTTAAAGATGCACGAGGCAGAAATCGCTCTACTGTTTCATGGTTGCTAAAATTCAAATAGTTCACCTAATTTCAGTTTATGTGACAAAACAAGCCAGTCAAGTGTAGAGAATCACTGTACCATTGTCACGCCTTGGTCTTAGTATTTTGTGTTTTCGTTATTTATTTGGTCAGGCCAGGGTGTGACATGGGTTTATTTTGTTGTGTTTCGTATTGGGGTTTTAGTAGGCATTGGGATTGCGGCTGAGTAGGGGTGTCTAGCATAGGCTTGGCTGCCTGAGGCGGTTCTCAATCAGAGTCAGGTGATTGTCGTTGTCTCTGATTGGGAACCATATTTAGGTAGCCTAGGTTTCACTGTGTGTTTTGTGGGTGATTGTTCCTGTCTCTGTGTTTGTTTTCACTAGATAGGCTGTATAGGTTTTTGCGTTCCGTTTGTTGTTTTGTTACTTGGTATTTTCATGTATCGTTCTATTTCATTAAAGAACATGAGGAACCACCATGCTGCATTTTGGTCCGCTCCTCTTTCAACAGACGAACGCCGTTACAACCATCTGAACCGCGGTGAAATATATTTTCCATAACCAAACATATTGTCCTTTCAGCTGTTTTTAAAGTTGGTGTATAAAAACCGAAAGTAAAAGACGCACAAAAAACGAAACTTAAAAGCGCGGGGGAACCATACAAATAGCACACATAGAACAGATATAATGTCTCTTAGACTTGCTTTCAATGAGAATGGCAGATCTAGAACAGACATTTCTATGTGAATTTGGTCGAGAGAGAAAAACAATTACATGTAAGCAGCTTCAATGAGCTGTTCAATGTAGCTGCTGCCCTGCCTTCTGATGTGGGATCTAAAAATGGGGAGGGAGGGGGGGGGGGGCTCTGTAACTTCTCCACCTCTCTGCAATTTACATTTGAAAAGCAGGAGAGGGAGGAGGAGGTGATCGACATTAACGTGACATGGGGGTACACTGATCTGTAGATATTGGTCAGTCGGTCATAAACAGCAAGGAGAGTTAAACCCCCCCCCCCAAAAAAAACAATTGTATTGACAAAAATGACGCTGGTCAATATAGCGTTGTGAGTATGCGTTGTTTTGAAGTCTTTTTCCTCCTTGACTCTGGTGGACGGGATCAGGGGAACGTACCATATTAAAATGTTGCTGCATCGTAGAGAGATGCTCTTGGGGATCCGGCCACAGGAATTCAAAAGCAAGGTAATTTAAAACACTGCAAATATAATCCTTGCACTTCATTGTTAATGTAGAGGAGTGCGTAACCGGTGGCTGTGAAGTCAGACGCAGGAGAGCAGAACTAGGTAATACCCGGAGCCGTTTCATTTCAAAACCAACGGCATAAAGGAGTAACCAACATGGGTACAAAACCCGACACGTCAACATCTGCACAAACACTTACAAACAAACAATACCACACAAAGACATGGGGGGAACAGAGGGTCAAATACACAACACTAAATGAGGGAAATGACAACCAGGTGAGTAGGACAAGACAAAACAAATGGAAAATGAAAAGTGGATCAACGATGGCTAGAAGACCCGGGACGCTGACCGCCGCCCGAACAAGGAGAGGAAATGGACTTCATAGGAAGTCGTGACAGTTAAAACGATATCTCTCCTGGCCTTGATTGATTTCTCACTGCGCTGATGATCCCAA
>NC_060195.1:7511851-7521851 GCF_021184085.1 Oncorhynchus gorbuscha | reverse complement strand
AAGACAATATAACACCACTATTACAACAGAGACAATATAACACCACTAATACAACAGAGATAATATAACACCACTAATACAACAGAGACAATATAACATATAACACCACTAATACAACAGAGACAATATAACACCACTAATACAACACAGACAATATAACATATAACACCACTAATACAACAGAGACAATATAACACCACTATTACAACAGAGACAATATAACACCACTAATACAACGGAGACAATATAACACCACTAATACAACAGAGACAATATAACACCACTATTACAACAGAGACAATATAACACCACTAATACAATAGAGACAATATAACACCACTAATACAATAGAGACAATATAACACCACAAATACAACAGAGACAATATAACATATAACACCACTAATACAACACAGACAATATAACACCACTAATACAACAGAGACAATATAACACCACTAATACGACAGAGACAATATAACACCACTAATACAATAGAGACAATATAACACCACTAATAAAACAGAGACAATATAACACCACTAATACAACAGAGACAATATAACACCACTAATACAACAGAGACAATATAACACCACTAATACAACAGAGACAATATAACATTTAACACCACTAATACAATAGAGACAATATAACACCACTCATACAACAGAGACAATATAACATATAACACCACGAATACAACAGAGACAATATAACACCACTAATACAACAGAGATAATATAACACCACTAATACAACAGAGACAATATAACACCACTAATACAACAGGGACAATATAACACCACTAATACAACAGAGACAATATAACACCACTAATACAACAGAGACAATATAACATATAACACCACTAATACAACAGAGACAATATAACACCACTAATACAACAGAGACAATATAACACCACTAATACAACAGAGACAATATAACATATAACACCACTAATACAACAGAGATAATATAACACCACGAATACAACAGAGACAATATAACACCACTAATACAACAGAGACAATATAACACCACTAATACAACAGAGACAATATAACACCACTAATACAACAGAGACAATATAACATATAACACCACTAATACAACAGAGACAATATAACACCACTAATACAACGGAGATAATATAACACCACTAATACAACAGAGACAATATAACATATAACACCACTAATACAACAGAGACAATATAACACCACTATTACAACAGAGACAATATAACACCACTAATACAACAGAGACAATATAACACCACTAATACAACAGAGACAATATAACACCACTAATACAATAGAGACAATATAACACCACTAATACAACAGAGACAATATAACATATAACACCACTAATACAACAGAGACAATATAACACCACTAATACAATAGAGACAATATAACACCACTAATACAACAGAGACAATATAACATATAACACCACTAATACAACAGAGACAATATAACACCACTATTACAACAGAGACAATATAACACCACTAATACAACGGAGACAATATAACACCACTAATACAACAGAGACAATATAACACCACTAATACAACAGAGACAATATAACACCACTAATACAACAGAGACAATATAACATATAACACCACTAATACAACAGAGATAATATAACACCACTAATACAACAGAGACAATATAACACCACTAATACAACAGAGACAATATAACACCACTAATACAACAGAGACAATATAACACCACTAATACAACAGAGATAATATAACACCACTAATACAACAGAGACAATATAACACCACTATTACAACAGAGACAATATAACACCACTAATACAACAGAGACAATATAACACCACTAATACAATAGAGACAATATAACACCACTAATACAATAGAGACAATATAACACCACTAATACAATAGAGACAATATAACACCACTAATACAATAGAGACAATATAACACCACTAATACAATAGAGACAATATAACACCACAAATACAACAGAGACAATATAACATATAACACCACTAATACAACACAGACAATATAACACCACTAATACAACAGAGACAATATAACACCACTAATACGACAGAGACAATATAACACCACTAATACAATAGAGACAATATAACACCACTAATAAAACAGAGACAATATAACACCACTAATACAACAGAGACAATATAACACCACTAATACAACAGAGACAATATAACACCACTATTACAACAGAGACAATATAACACCACTAATACAACGGAGACAATATAACACCACTAATACAACAGAGACAATATAACACCACTAATACAACAGAGACAATATAACACCACTAATACAACAGAGACAATATAACATATAACACCACTAATACAACAGAGATAATATAACACCACTAATACAACAGAGACAATATAACACCACTAATACAACAGAGACAATATAACACCACTAATACAACAGAGACAATATAACACCACTAATACAACAGAGATAATATAACACCACTAATACAACAGAGACAATATAACACCACTATTACAACAGAGACAATATAACACCACTAATACAACAGAGACAATATAACACCACTAATACAATAGAGACAATATAACACCACTAATACAATAGAGACAATATAACACCACTAATACAATAGAGACAATATAACACCACTAATACAATAGAGACAATATAACACCACTAATACAATAGAGACAATATAACACCACAAATACAACAGAGACAATATAACATATAACACCACTAATACAACACAGACAATATAACACCACTAATACAACAGAGACAATATAACACCACTAATACGACAGAGACAATATAACACCACTAATACAATAGAGACAATATAACACCACTAATAAAACAGAGACAATATAACACCACTAATACAACAGAGACAATATAACACCACTAATACAACAGAGACAATATAACACCACTAATACAACAGAGACAATATAACATTTAACACCACTAATACAATAGAGACAATATAACACCACTCATACAACAGAGACAATATAACATATAACACCACGAATACAACAGAGACAATATAACACCACTAATACAACAGAGATAATATAACACCACTAATACAACAGAGACAATATAACACCACTAATACAACAGAGACAATATAACACCACTAATACAACAGAGACAATATAACACCACTAATACAACAGAGACAATATAACATATAACACCACTAATACAACAGAGACAATATAACACCACTAATACAACAGAGACAATATAACACCACTAATACAACAGAGACAATATAACACCACTAATACAACAGAGACAATATAACACCACTAATACAACAGAGACAATATAACATATAACACCACTAATACAACAGAGACAATATAACACCACTAATACAACAGAGACAATATAACACCACTAATACAACAGAGACAATATAACATATAACACCACTAATACAACAGAGATAATATAACACCACGAATACAACAGAGACAATATAACACCACTAATACAACAGAGACAATATAACACCACTAATACAACAGAGACAATATAACACCACTAATACAACAGAGACAATATAACATATAACACCACTAATACAACAGAGACAATATAACACCACTAATACAACGGAGATAATATAACACCACTAATACAACAGAGACAATATAACACCACTAATACAACAGAGACAATATAACACCACTAATACAATAGAGACAATATAACACCACTAATACAACAGAGACAATATAACATATAACACCACTAATACAACAGAGACAATATAACACCACTAATACAATAGAGACAATATAACACCACTAATACAACAGAGACAATATAACACCACTAATACAACAGAGACAATATAACACCACTAATACAATAGAGACAATATAACACCACTAATACAACAGAGACAATATAACACCACTAATACAACAGAGATAATATAACACCACTAATACAACAGAGACAATATAACACCACTAATACAACAGAGACAATATAACACCACTAATACAACAGAGACAATATAACACCACTAATACAATAGAGACAATATAACACCACTAATTCAACAGAGACAATATAACACCACTAATACAACAGAGACAATATAACACCACTAATACAACAGAGACAATATAACATATAACACCACTAATACAACAGAGACAATATAACACCACTAATACAACAGAGACAATATAACACCACTAATACAATAGAGACAATATAACACCACTAATACAATAGAGACAATATAACACCACTAATACAACAGAGACAATATAACACCACTAATACAACAGAGACAATATAACACCACTAATACAACAGAGACAATATAACATATAACACCACTAATACAACAGAGATAATATAACACCACTAATACAACAGAGACAATATAACACCACTAATACAACAGAGACAATATAACACCACTAATACAACAGAGACAATATAACACCACTAATACAACAGAGACAATATAACACCACTAATACAACAGAGACAATATAACACCACTAATACAATAGAGACAATATAACACCACTAATAAACAGAGACAATATAACACCACTAATACAACAGAGACAATATAACATATAACACCACTAATACAATAGAGACAATATAACACCACTAATACAACAGAGACAATATAACACCACTAATACAACAGAGACAATATAACATATAACACCACTAATACAACAGAGATAATATAACACCACTAATACAACAGAGACAATATAACACCACTAATACAACAGAGACAATATAACACCACTAATACAACAGAGACAATATAACACCACTAATACAACAGAGACAATATAACACCACTAATACAACAGAGACAATATAACACCACTAATACAATAGAGACAATATAACACCACTAATAAACAGAGACAATATAACACCACTAATACAACAGAGACAATATAACATATAACACCACTAATACAACAGAGACAATATAACACCACTAATACAACAGAGACAATATAACACCACTAATACAACAGAGACAATATAACACCACTAATACAATAGAGACAATATAACACCACTAATACAATAGAGACAATATAACACCACTAATACAATAGAGACAATATAACACCCCTAATACAATAGAGACAATATAACACCACTAATACAACAGAGACAATATAACACCACTAATACAATAGAGACAATATAACACCACTAATACAATAGAGACAATATAACACCACTAATACAATAGAGACAATATAACACCACTAATACAATAGAGACAATATAACACCACTAATACAATAGAGACAATATAACACCACTAATACAATAGAGACAATATAACACCACTAATACAACAGAGACAATATAACACCACTAATACAACAGAGATAATATAACACCACTAATACAACAGAGACAATATAACACCACTAATACAACAGAGACAATATAACACCACTAATACAATAGAGACAATATAACACCACTAATACAACAGAGACAATATAACATATAACACCACTAATACAACACAGACAATATAACACCACTAATACAACAGAGACAATATAACACCACTAATACAACACAGACAATATAACACCACTAATACAACAGAGACAATATAACATATAACACCACTAATACAACAGAGACAATATAACACCACTAATACAACAGAGACAATATAACACCACTAATACAACAGAGACAATATAACATTTAACACCACTAATACAATAGAGACAATATAACACCACTAATACAATAGAGACAATATAACACCACTAATACAACAGAGACAATATAACACCACTAATACAACAGAGATAATATAACACCACTAATACAACAGAGACAATATAACACCACTAATACAACAGAGACAATATAACATATAACACCACTAATACAACAGAGACAATATAACACCACTAATACAACAGAGACAATATAACACCACTAATACAACAGAGACAATATAACACCACTAATACAACAGAGACAATATAACACCACTAATACAACAGAGACAATATAACACCACTAATACAACAGAGACAATATAACACCACTAATACAACAGAGACAATATAACATATAACACCACTAATACAACAGAGACAATATAACACCACTAATACAACAGAGACAATATAACACCACTAATACAACAGAGACAATATAACACCACTAATACAACAGAGATAATATAACACCACTAATACAACAGAGACAATATAACATATAACACCACTAATACAACAGAGACAATATAACACCACTAATACAACAGAGACAATATAACACCACTAATACAACAGAGACAATATAACACCACTAATACAACAGAGACAATATAACACCACTAATACAACAGAGACAATATAACACCACTAATACAACAGAGATAATATAACACCACTAATACAACAGAGACAATATAACACCACTAATACAACAGAGACAATATAACACCACTCATACAACAGAGACAATATAACACCACTAATACAACAGAGACAATATAACACCACTAATACAACAGAGACAATACGTGTAGTTTCTCTTTGTAGAAAAACAGCCCCAAAGCATGATGTTTCCACCCCTATGCTTCACAGTAGGTATGGTGTTCTTTGGATGCAACCCAGCATTCTTTGTCCTCCAAACACGACGAGTTGAGTTTTTACCAAAAACTTATATTTTGGTTTCATCTGACCATATGACATTCTCCCAATCTTCTTCTGGATCATCCAAAAGCTCTCTAGCAAACTTTAGATGGACCTGGACATGTATTGGCTTAAGCAGGGGGACATGTCTGGCACACACACACACACACACACACACACACACACACACACACACACACACACACACACACACACACACACACACACACACACACACACACACACACACACACACACACACACACACACACACACACACACACACACACACACACACACACACACACACACACACACACACACACACACATACATACATACATACAAGCATACAGCATATTTGAAGGTGTATTCGAAGCTAGCAATGCATACTCCAATTCCGAGCACCCATATGGAAATTTTAAACAGTAGATTTTGTTCTATAGTCAGTGTAGTTTCTCACCGTGTGATGGTAGATAGGATATCCTTAGCCCTGATATGGCTGTAGCCTCCATAGGATATCCTTAGCCCTGATATCCTTAGCCCTGATATGGCTGTAGCCTCCATAGGATATCCTTAGCCCTGATATGGCTGTAGCTTCCATAGGATATCCTTAGCCCTGATATGGCTGTAGCCTCCATAGGATATCCTTAGCCCTGATATGGCTGTAGCCTCCATAGGATATCCTTAGCCCTGATATGGCTGTAGCTTCCATAACAGTGTCTATGGAATCAGGGCTAGGATATTCTTACTGTTTATGTGTGACAGATTGGTCAGTAGCTAAATGTGATGTTAACTCTGGTTCTGCACACACATTTATTTTTACTATCCTTGTGGGGACCAAACAATTGATTTCCGTTCAAAATCATATTTTCCCTAACCAATAAACCTAACACTAACCTTAACCTCTAACACTAACCTTAACCAATAAACCTAACACTAACCTTAACCAATAAACCTAACACTAACCTTAACCTCTAACACTAACCTTAACCAATAAACCTAACACTAACCTTAACCAATAAACCTAACACTAACCTTAACCAATAAACCTAACACTAACCTTAACCAATAAACCTAACACTAACCTTAACCAATAAACCTAACACTAACCTTAAGCAATAAACCTAACACTAACCTTAACCAATAGACCTAACACTAACCTTAACCAATAAACCTAACACTAACCTTAACCAATAAACCTAACACTAACCTTAACCAATAAACCTAACACTAACCTTAACCAATAAACCTAACACTAACCTTAACCAATAAACCTAACAATAATAATAATATAATAACACTAACCTTAACCAATAAACCTAACACTAACCTTAACCAATAAACCTAACACTAACCTTAACCAATAAACCTAACACTAACCTTAACCAATAAACCTAACACTAACCTTAACCAATAAACCTAACACTAACCTTAACCAATAAACCTAAACCTAACACTAACCTTAACCAATAAACCTAACACTAACCTTAACCAATAAACCTAACACTAACCTTAACCAATAAACCTAACACTAACCTTAACCAATAAACCTAACACTAACCTTAACCAATAAACCTAACACTAACCTTAACCAATAAGCCTAACACTAACCTTAACCAATAAACCTAACACTAACCTTAACCAATAAACCTAACACTAACCTTAACCAATAGACCTAACACTAACCTTAACCAATAAACCTAACACTAACCTTAACCAATAAACCTAACACTAACCTTAACCAATAAACCTAACACTAACCTTAACCAATAAACCTAACACTAACCTTAACCAATAAACCTAACACTAACCTTAACCAATAAACCTAAACCTAACACTAACCTTAACCAATAAACCTAACACTAACCTTAACCAATAAACCTAACACTAACCTTAACCTCTAACACTAACCTTAACCAATAAACCTAACACTAACCTTAACCAATAAACCTAACACTAACCTTAACCAATAGACCTAACACTAACCTTAACCAATAAACCTAACACTAACCTTAACCAATAAACCTAACACTAACCTTAACCAATAAACCTAACACTAACCTTAACCAATAGACCTAACACTAACCTTAACCAATAAACCTAACACTAACCTTAACCAATAAACCTAACACTAACCTTAACCAATAAACCTAACACTAACCTTAACCAATAAACCTAACACTAACCTTAACCAATAAACCTAACAATAATAATAATATAATAACACTAACCTTAACCAATAAACCTAACACTAACCTTAACCAATAAACCTAACACTAACCTTAACCAATAAACCTAACACTAACCTTAACCAATAAACCTAACACTAACCTTAACCAATAAACCTAACACTAACCTTAACCAATAAACCTAACACTAACCTTAACCAATAAACCTAACACTAACCTTAACCAATAAACCTAACACTAACCTTAACCTCTAACACTAACCTTAACCAATAAACCTAACACTAACCTTAACCAATAAGCCTAACACTAACCTTAACCAATAAACCTAACACTAACCTTAACCAATAAACCTAACACTAACCTTAACCAATAAACCTAACACTAACCTTAACCAATAAACCTAACACTAACCTTAACCAATAAACCTAACACTAACCTTAACCAATAAACCTAACACTAACCTTAACCAATAAACCTAACACTAACCTTAACCAATAAACCTAAACCTAACACTAACCTTAACCAATAAACCTAACACTAACCTTAACCAATAAACCTAACACTAACCTTAACCAATAAACCTAACACTAACCTTAACCAATAAACCTAACACTAACCTTAACCTCTAACACTAACCTTAACCAATAAACCTAACACTAACCTTAACCAATAAACCTAACACTAACCTTAACCAATAAACCTAACACTAACCTTAACCAATAAACCTAACACTAACCTTAACCTTTAACACTAACCTTAACCAATAAACCTAACACTAACCTTAACCAATAAACCTCAATACTAACCCCTAACCCTAACACTAACCTTAACCAATAAACCTAACACTAACCTTAACCTCTAACACTAACCTTAACCCCTAACCCTAACACTAACCTTAAACTCTAAGCGTAAAATGGCCTTTTTCCTTGTTAGGACCGGCGAAATGTCCCTTCTTGTCTAAATTCTCCTTGTTTTACAATCCACTTCTGGTCCCCTCAAGGATAGTAAAACCAAACACACACACACACACACACACACACACACACACACACACACACACACACACACACACA
>NC_060195.1:7491851-7509351 GCF_021184085.1 Oncorhynchus gorbuscha | reverse complement strand
ATCACCTGCTAGTAGATATTCATTTAGCCAGAATTTAGATGAGGTGAAATGGTGCTGCCACAGTAAACACAAATCAACAGACAGAATAACACCTTCCAGTTTATAAAGTAGCAGTTTGACATTCAAAAGAAGCATACAGCAAAATATCACAAATCTGCATAATCTGTCTCTCTGTGGGTCGTCGTTTGTGAGACAGTTATTCACCACAGTAGAGATGTGTGCTACGATGGGGGAGGTTGGAGAAGGCTTTACCTTTGTGAGAGAGAACAAATTAGGCTGAGGAGGAGGAGGACTTGGTGTCTAGCCCGTGGCGTTGTGGGGGAGGGGAGGCCGATGGCGAGGGACTCGGTGTCTCGGGAAAAATAGGATCTAAACAGGCAGTAGATTACTGCTCCATACAACTCCATCCAGATTCATCTCCTGAGGTGGGAATCAATCAAACCAGCCACCAAGAGATGAAGAGAGAGAGGGGAGGAGAGAGAGAGAGGGGAGGAGAGAGAGAAAGAGAGGTGGAGAGAGAGAGAGAGAGGGGGGAGAGAGAGAGAGGGGAGAGAGAGAAAGAGAGGTGGAGAGAGAGAGAGTGAGGGGGAGAGAGAGAAAGAGAGGTGGAGAGAGAGAGAGAGGGGGGAGAGAGAGAGAGGGGAGAGAGAGAAAGAGAGGTGGAGAGAGAGAGAGTGAGGGGGAGAGAGAGAAAGAGAGGTGGAGAGAGAGAGGGGGAGAGAGAGAGAGGGGAGAGAGAGAGGGGAGAGAGAGAAAGAGAGGTGGAGAGAGAGAGAGTGAGGGGGAGAGAGAGAAAGAGAGGTGGAGAGAGAGAGAGAGGGGGAGAGAGAGAGAGGGAGAGAGAGAAAGAGAGGTGGAGAGAGAGAGTGAGGGGGAGAGAGAGAAAGAGAGAAGGAGAGAGAGAGAGGGAGGGTGGAGAGAGAGAGGGAGGGGGATTGAGTGAGAGAGGGAGACAGAGGGGGAGAGAGAGAGAGAGAAAGAGAGGTGGAGAGAGAGAGAGAGAGGGAGGGGATTGAGTGAGAGAGCGAGACGGAGGGGGAGAGAGAGAGAGAGAGAGAGAGAGAGAGAGAGAGAGAGAGAGAGAGAGAGAGGGGGGATTGAGAGACAGAGGGAGAGAGAGAGTGGGAGGGAGGGAGAGAGAGAGAGAGGGAGGGGGAGAGAGAGAGAAAGAGAGGTGGAGAGAGAGAGAGGGGGGAGAGAGAGAGAGGGGAGAGAGAGAAAGAGGTGGAGAGAGAGAGAGAGGGGATAGAGAGAGAGAGGGGAGGAGAGAGAGAAAGAGAGGTGGAGAGAGAGAGAGAGAGGGAGAGAGAGAGAGGGGAGAGAGAGAAAGAAGTGGAGAGAGAGAGAGGGAGGGGGAGAGAGAGAGGGGGAGGGGGATTGAGTGAGAGAGCGAGACAGAGGGGGAGAGAGAGAAAGAGAGGTGGAGAGAGAGAGAGAGAGGGAGGGGGAATGAGTGAGAGAGCGAGACAGAGGGGGAGAGAGAGAGAGAGAGAGAGAGAGAGGGGGGAGGGGGATTGAGAGACAGAGGGAGAGAGAGAGGGGAGGGAGGGAGAGAGAGAGAGAGAGGGAGGGGGAGAGAGAGAGAAAGAGGGAGGGGAGAGAGAGAGAGGGAGGGAGAGAAAGAGAGGGGGAGATAGAGAGAGAGAGAGAGAGAGAGAGAGAGAGAGAGAGAGAGAGAGAGAGAGAGAGAGGAAGGGGGATAGAGAGAGAGAGAGAGAGAGGGGGGGGGCGAGAGAGAGACAGAGGGGGATAGAGAGAGAGAGTGAGGGGGAGGGAGGGAGGAGGAGAGAGAGAGAGAGAGGGAGGGTGAGAGAGAGAGAGAGAGAGAGAGAGAGAGAGAGAGAGAGGGGGGGGGTAGAGAGAGCGAGAGAGAGATGGACAGAGACCCCCGGTCCTTAATCGTACCCAGTGACAGAGAGTGATGGGGATGGACATTTTAGATACATCTCAGCAGAATCTGCTCCCATGGAAATGAAACTGGCAGCTGGAGAGAGAGAGACAGGCCTTTAAAGTACTGTGGATGGTAGATAGTTATGAGCATCCCTGACAAGAGCCTATAGATCACAGACAGATGTTTATGTGTATAACTGACCTATATGACCTATATCAGCTGATGGTAGATGGGGGGAGGAGGAGGAGGAGGAGGCGGAGGGGGAGGATGAGGAGGAGGTGGAGGATGGAGAGTATGGGGAGCAGGTGGAGGAGGAGGTTGAGGTGGAGGTTGTGGAAGAGGAAGATGGGGAGGAGGAGAAGGAGGTGGAGGAGGAGGATGAGGTGGGGAGGAGGTGGAGGAGGTGAATGAGGATGGGGAGGAGGAGGTGGAGGAGGAGGATGGGGAGGAGGTTGAGGAGGAGAATGAGGATAGGGAGGAGGAGGTGGAGGAGGAGGATGGGGAGGAGGTGGAGGATGAGGAGGATGGGAGGAGGTTGAGGAGGAGAATGAGGATGGGGAGGAGGAGGAGGATGAGGTGGAGGTGGAGGATGATGTGGAGGAGGAGGATGGGGAGGTGGAGAAGGAGGAGGATGGGGAGGCGGTTGAGGAGGAGAAGGATGAGGTGGAGGAGGAGGATGGGGATGTGGAGGATGAGGTGGAGGAGGAGGTGGAGGAGGAGGATAGGAAAGAGGTTGAGGATGGGGATGAGGTTGAGGAGGATGGGGAGGAGGAGGATGAGGTGGAGGAGGAGGATGGGAAGGAGGATGAGGATGGGGAAGAGGTTGAGGAGGATGAGGATGGGGATGAGGTTGAGGAGGATGGGGAGGAGGAGGATGAGGAGGAGGATGGGGAGGAGGATGAGGATGGGGAGGAGGAGGATGAGGTGGAGGTTGACGAGGAAGATGAGGTCGGGGAGGAGGAGGATGGGAAGGAGGATGAGGATGGGGATGAGTTTGAGGAGGATGGGGAGGAGGTTGAGGAGGAGGATGGGGCTAGGCTACCCTGCCTCTAACCACTAGGCTACCCTGCCTCTAACCACTAGGCTACCCTGCCTCTAACCACTAGGCTACCCTGCCTCTAACCACTAGGCTACCCTGCCTCTAACCACTAGGCTACCCTGCCTCTAAACACTAGGCTACGCTGCCACCTCTACAATCTAACCACTAGGCTACCCTGCCTCTAACCACTAGGCTACCCTGCCTCTAACCACTAGGCTACCCTGCCTCTAACCACTAGGCTACCCTGCCTCTAACCACTAGGCTACGCTGCCACCTCTACAATCTAACCACTAGGCTACCCTGCCTCTAACCACTAGGCTACCCTGCCTCTAACCACTAGGCTACCCTGCCTCTAACCACTAGGCTACCCTGCCTCTAACCACTAGGCTACCCTGCCTCTAACCACTAGGCTACCCTGCCTCTAACCACTAGGCTACGCTGCCACCTCTACAATCTAACCACTAGGCTACCCTGCCTCTAACCACTAGGCTACCCTGCCTCTAACCACTAGGCTACCCTGCCTCTAACCACTAGGCTACCCTGCCTCTAACCACTAGGCTACCCTGCCTCTAACCACTAGGCTACGCTGCCACCTCTACAATCTAACCACTAGGCTACCCTGCCTCTAACCAGAAGGCTACCCTGCCGCCCCTACAATCTAACCATTAGGCTACCCTGCCGCCCCTACAATCTAACCACTAGGCTACCCTGCCTCTAACGACTAGGCTACCCTGCCTCTAACCACTAGGCTACCCTGCCTCTAACCACTAGGCTACCCTGCCACCCCTACAATCTAACCACTAGGCTACCCTGCCTCTAAACACTAGGCTACCCTGCCTCTAACCACTAGGCTACCCTGCCACCCCTACAATCTAACCACTAGGCTACCCTGCCTCTAACCACTAGGCTACCCTGCCTCTAACCACTAGGCTACCCTGCCACCTCTACAATCTAACCACTAGGCTACCCTGCCACCTCTACAATCTAACCACTAGGCTACCCTGCCTCTAACCACTAGGCTACCCTGCCTCTAACCACTAGGCTATCCTGCCTCTAACCACTAGGCTACCCTGCCTCTAACCACTAGGCTACCCTGCCTCTAACCACTAGGCTACCCTCCCTCTAACCACTAGGCTACCCTGCATCTCACCACTAGGCTACCCTGCCACCTCTACAATCTAACCACTAGGCTACCCTGCCTCTAACCACTAGGCTACCCTGCCTCTAACCACTAGGTTACCCTGCCTCTAACCACTAGGCTACCCTGCCTCTAACCACTAGGCTACCCTGCCTCTAACCACTAGGCTACCCTGCCACCTCTACAATCTAACCACTAGGCTACCCTGCCACCCCTACAATCTAACCACTAGGCTACCCTGCCTCTAACCACTAGGCTACCCTGCCTCTAACCACTAGGCTACCCTGCATCTAACCACTAGGCTACCCTGCCTCTAACCACTAGGCTACCCTGCCTCTAACCACTAGGCTACCCTGCCTCTAACCACTAGGCTACCCTGCCTCTAACCACTAGGCTACCCTGCCACCTCTACAATCTAACCACTAGGCTACCCTGCCACCTCTACAATCTAACCACTAGGCTACCCTGCCTCTAACCACTAGGCTACCCTGCCACCTCTACACTCTAACCACTAGGCTACCCTGCCTCTAACCACTAGGCTACCCTGGCTCTAACCACTAGGCTACCCTGCCTCTAAGCACTAGGCTACCCTGCCTCTAACCACTAGGCTACCCTGCCTCTAACCACTAGGCTACCCTGCCTCTAACCACTAGGCTACCCTGCCTCTAAGCACTAGGCTACCCTGCCTCTAACCACTAGGCTACCCTGCCTCTAACCACTAGACTACCCTGCCTCTAACCACTAGGCTACCCTGCCACCTCTAACCACTAGGCTACCCTGCCTCTAACCACTAGGCTACCCTGCCTCTAACCACTAGGCTAACCTGCCTCTAACCACTAGGCTAACCTGCCTCTAACCACTAGGCTACCCTGCCTCTAACCACTAGGCTACACTGCCTCTAACCACTAGGCTACCCTGCCTCTAACCACTAGGCTACCCTGCCACCTCCACACTCTAACCACTAGGCTACCCTGCCACCTCTACACTCTAACCACTAGGCTACCCTGCCACCTCTACACTCTAACCACTAGGCTACCCTGCCACCTCTAACCACTAGGCTACCCTGCCACCTCTACACTCTAACCACTAGGCTACCCTGCCACCTCTAACCACTAGGCTACCCTGCCACCTCTACACTCTAACCACTAGGCTACCCTGCCTCTAACCACTAGGCTACCCTGCCTCTAACCACTAGGCTACCCTGCCTCTAACCACTAGGCTACCCTGCCACCTCTACACTCTAACCACTAGGCTACCCTGCCTCTAACCACTAGGCTACCCTGCCACCTCTACACTCTAACCACTAGGCTACCCTGCCTCTAACCACTAGGCTACCCTGCCTCTAACCACTAGGCTACCCTGCCACCTCTACACTCTAACCACTAGGCTACCCTGCCACCTCTACACTCTAACCACTAGGCTACCCTGCCACCTCTACACTCTAACCACTAGGCTACCCTGCCACCTCTACACTCTAACCACTAGGCTACCCTGCCGCCTCTAAACTCTAACCACTAGGCTACCCTGCCACCTCTACACTCTAACCACTAGGCTACCCTGCCACCTCTACACTCTAACCACTAGGCCACCCTGCCTCCTCTACACTCTAACCACTATGCTACCCTGCCACCTCTACACTCTAACAACTAGGCTACACTGCCTCTAACCACTAGGCTACCCTGCCACCTCTACACTCTAAACACTAGGCTACCCTGCCACCTCTACACTCTAACCACTAGGCTACCCTGCCACCTCTACACTCTAACCACTAGGCTACCCTGCCACCTCTACACTCTAACCACTAGGCTACCCTGCCACCTCTACACTCTAACCACTAGGCTACCCTGCCGCCTCTACACTCTAACCACTAGGCTACCCTGCCACCTCTACACTCTAACCACTAGGCTACCCTGCCGCCTCTACACTCTAACCACTAGGCTACCCTGCCACCTCTACACTCTAACCACTAGGCTACCCTGCCACCTCTACACTCTAACCACTAGGCTACCCTGCCACCTCTACACTCTAACCACTAGGCTACCCTGCCACCTCTACACTCTAACCACTAGGCTACCCTGCCGCCTCTACACTCTAACCACTAGGCTACCCTGCCACCTCTACACTCTAACCACTAGGCTACCCTGCCGCCTCTACACTCTAACCACTAGGCTACCCTGCCACCTCTACACTCTAACCACTAGGCTACCCTGCCACCTCTACACTCTAACCACTAGGCTACCCTGCCACCTCTACACTCTAACCACTAGGCTACCCTGCCACCTCTACACTCTAACCACTAGGCTACCCTGCCACCTCTACACTCTAACCACTAGGCTACCCTGCCACCTCTAACCACTAGGCTACCCTGCCACCTCTACACTCTAACCACTAGGCTACCCTGCCACCTCTAACCACTAGGCTACCCTGCCACCTCTACACTCTAACCACTAGGCTACCCTGCCTCTAACCACTAGGCTACCCTGCCTCTAACCACTAGGCTACCCTGCCTCTAACCACTAGGCTACCCTGCCACCTCTACACTCTAACCACTAGGCTACCCTGCCTCTAACCACTAGGCTACCCTGCCACCTCTACACTCTAACCACTAGGCTACCCTGCCTCTAACCACTAGGCTACCCTGCCTCTAACCACTAGGCTACCCTGCCACCTCTACACTCTAACCACTAGGCTACCCTGCCACCTCTACACTCTAACCACTAGGCTACCCTGCCACCTCTACACTCTAACCACTAGGCTACCCTGCCACCTCTACACTCTAACCACTAGGCTACCCTGCCGCCTCTAAACTCTAACCACTAGGCTACCCTGCCACCTCTACACTCTAACCACTAGGCTACCCTGCCACCTCTACACTCTAACCACTAGGCCACCCTGCCTCCTCTACACTCTAACCACTATGCTACCCTGCCACCTCTACACTCTAACAACTAGGCTACACTGCCTCTAACCACTAGGCTACCCTGCCACCTCTACACTCTAAACACTAGGCTACCCTGCCACCTCTACACTCTAACCACTAGGCTACCCTGCCACCTCTACACTCTAACCACTAGGCTACCCTGCCACCTCTACACTCTAACCACTAGGCTACCCTGCCACCTCTACACTCTAACCACTAGGCTACCCTGCCGCCTCTACACTCTAACCACTAGGCTACCCTGCCACCTCTACACTCTAACCACTAGGCTACCCTGCCGCCTCTACACTCTAACCACTAGGCTACCCTGCCACCTCTACACTCTAACCACTAGGCTACCCTGCCACCTCTACACTCTAACCACTAGGCTACCCTGCCACCTCTACACTCTAACCACTAGGCTACCCTGCCACCTCTACACTCTAACCACTAGGCTACCCTGCCGCCCCTACACTCTAACCACTAGGCTACCCTGCCACCTCTACACTCTAACCACTAGGCTACCCTGCCTCCAACATGAGTCATGACCGGCTAATGAAGGGTAGTGTTATCTAACGCTGCCTTTGATATGTAATTAGATCAACATTTCATGTGGATAGAGGCGGATGCACACATGCAGTGAACATTTTGTTAGTGTCTCGTCATTCGGTTGGTTTTCCTCCTGTGTCTCGGGGAAGTTGAGTTTCTGGTTGCCAGCATCATACAGCTGCAAGAGGCAAAGCAATTAAAAAGCCACTAATGATGAGGAATATACATTTTTCATTTTTTTCTGGGATGATTTTCCCCAAATGCATTGCATGTTGACAATGATAAGAGCCATTGTTACAATTACATTCAGGGCAGAAAGACAGACCTGAAGTGCACACTAATTCCCAGTGCCAGGGACAGCAGATGAGGGGTACAGGGCGAAGCCCCTTCAACTAACCCTGGGCCCTGTATGACCTGCCAGCCCAGCAGGCCTCTCTCATCCCTACGCCCAGACGCCCTCAAGGCCTGAAAATGCAGGCTTAGACAACCCCTCCCTACAAAGCCATGAGATGCTTAGCTACTTGCTGAATGATGTCATGACATATATTTCTGTCCATCATGGATGTTCCAAGGTTCTCCGTCCTGAGTCCAGTGTCTCGGCAGATGTTATCCGCTAATATCTCCATGAGACAGCGACACAACAGACCTATCTGTGACAAAATCAGAAAGAGAGTGAGGATAATAAAATAATAACACTTCTAAATCTAACTTTTAAGTTCACATAAATAACATTATTTAATATATTTTTTGTAGATTATAAAATGTTAAATAATTTTCTTTCTATGAACAAACGTGTTATGTTGATGTTGTTTTGATCCAAATATCAGAGGAGAGAAGTAAAGAATCTATTTCTAGAGTTGTAAAAAATTATTCCTTTTAGAAACACAAAGGAAATGCAAAATGATGATCTTTTCCATCATGTCTGGAAGGTGACTGAACTACAAAAGAGAGTCAATTATTCTCAGTATGTTTATTGATCCGGTAGTAGTAGCACAAAGCACAGCAAAACTACCTGAATGATATGCATGAACACAGATGTCTCAATAAAGTTGTCTATTTCAAATGGACATTTTGTGATGAATCTGTTTCTATAAAAACCGTCATGAGATACACAGACTGTATGAACCAAGTCATGCATTACGGTAGGTGACCCAGTCAAATGCACTTCTTGTACAAATTAAATGTATCTTGTCAGTTCAGCCCAGAAATCAGCAGCCACAGTTTTCACCTCTGATGTTTTCTTCAAATTGATCGTATTTCTGATCATTCAAGAAAGGTTCCTTACAAAAAAAGATTGCAGTCAGAGTGCAGTATAACTGCAGTACACTAGTATAACTGCAGTTATAAGGCAATATAACTGCAGTACACTAGTATAACTGTAGTTATAAGGCAGTATAGTGGCAGTAAACTGTCGTTAAAATGTATCATAACTGCAGTACATTGTAGTATAACCGTAGTTAGAATGCAGTATATCTGTAGTATAACCGCAGTTAGAATGCAGTACACTGTAGTATAACCGTAGTTAGAATGCAGTATATCTGTAGTATAACCGTAGTTAGAATGCAGTATATCTGCAGTACACCGTAGTATAACCGTAGTTAGAATGCAGTATAACTGCAGTTCACTGTAGTATAACTGCAGTTAGAATGCAGTATATATGCAGTACACTGTAGTATAACTGTAGTTAGAATGCAGTATATCTGTAGGATAACCGCAGTTAGAATGCAGTATAACTGCAGTACATTGTAGTATAACCGTAGTTAGAATGCAGTATATCTGTAGTATAACCGCAGTTAGAATGCAGTACACTGTAGTATAACCGTAGTTAGAATGCAGTATATCTGTAGTATAACCGTAGTTAGAATGCAGTACACTGTAGTATAACCGTAGTTAGAATGCAGTATAACTGCAGTTCACTGTAGTATAACTGTAGTTAGAATGCAGTATATCTGTAGGATAACCGCAGTTAGAATGCAGTATAACTGCAGTACACTGTAGTATAACCGTAGTTAGAATGTAGTATATATGCAGTACACTGTAGTATAACTGTAGTTAGAATGCAGTATATCTGCAGTACACTGTAGTATAGCCGTAGTTAGAATGCAGTATAACTGCAGTACATTGCAAAATACTGCATCCAAAATAACACTTTTTTTGTACTGCAGTAATTTTGCAGTGTAACTGCAGTTAGAGTGCAGAACACGGCAGTTATTCTGCAATCACCGCTTCCAAAACACCACAGTCGACTGTAGTTACTACACTTTTACTGCAGTTTTAAAACTGCAATCTTTTATTTTTGCTGTAAGGGCTAATATTCACAAATCTGCTGCTAGACTAAAAAAAGAAAAATTAAAACACAAACACAAACACCTCCCCTTCAGTCAGCACTGATATAACCCTTAATAACAGCGTTTAACTGATGTTGTCTTATGTAGCTGTTATAAAGGCTTTACTACAGTGAAGTGTTACCACCTGCTATAATCAAAGCAGTGTTATTTAAAAGACCTCTGACCTCTTGAGTCCAGTATTCAGCTAGCTCTTTCAATGGAACCATTCTCATCGGCTTGAACTGGTGTTCTGTTAGGTCCATAATGGAACTCACCATTCTCATCTTATTATTGAACCCACTGTGTTCTGTTAGGTCCATAATGGAACTCACCATTCTCATCTTATTATTGAACCCACTGTGTTCTGTTAGGTCCATAATGGAACTCACCATTCTCATCGGCTTGAACTGGTGTTCTGTTAGGTCCATAACGGAACTCACCATTCTCATCGGCTTGAACTGGTGTTCTGTTAGGTCCATAACGGAACTCACCATTCTCATCGGCTTGAACTGGTGTTCTGTTAGGTCCATAATGGAACTCACCATTCTCATCTTATTATTGAACCCACTGTGTTCTGTTGGGTCCATAATGGGACTCAAGACTCACTCCAGCCTTAAAGTAGCTATTGTTTCTTTGAAGAAGCTTGAGGACGGACCAGTTAGTCACAGATCCATTCATATGTCTGTCTCTCTGTCTCCCACTTTCACGGTGCCAAAGACAAATCTGCTTGGTGGTTAGTTTGTGCTTTCGAATTAAAAACAGGAACTTAAAAAAAAAGGAAATATGACATTTAGAATGGAAAACTAAATCTGTGTCTTAAATGGCACCTTATTCCCTACATAGTGCATCAATTTTCTTTTAACATTCAAAAGTAGTGCACTATATAGGGAATAAGGTGCCATTTTGGGACAAGTTCTAAATACCTTGCTATGTGGTGAGAGATTGAACCACCGGCATCAGGACGGTGGCGTCGTCGGAGGTACGACTCCGTCTGTTCCCAATATCTTCACTACAACGTTTTAATTCGATGAAAAAATAATAATGCATCCGTTTTGGTTTTCAGTAAGTTAACAGTTTAGTATCTGAAGTATTACATCATGCTAGTTCAGTGGTTTTTCAGCTACACACTACTTCTGTTTTCTCTGCATAATAAATATACTATTGATTGTCTTGATCAGACCCACTACGTATTCAATCCCTGAATATTAAATCAGAGGAAAACCACCAAAGCGATAAACAAACAGCAAAAAAAGCCTAAATAAATAAGAAGTATTTGATGATGTAACACTTTCTTTTTTTTAAATGATGATGTCATAGACCTACAAGGTCTTCTCTGTGGAATCTTAACCATATCCTGTGAAAATGTTTTTGTGATTTTCTTGAATAGAAATCCGATGGTTTCTATGAGAGATATGATATCGGGATGGTAACTGGTAGACAAATGACAGATTTACATCGTCTCGGGACTTTATACAAATCAGCGGCCAATAACAACACACCCCTTTTGGAATAGGTAAACCTCGACCAAGGATTGGATGTGAGGGGAGGGGGGGTGGAGCTCCGCGGTGACTGTGAGGAATTATATAGGTCAGGAGTCAAGAATTACCTCATGGTAACCTGGAAGTGAACCAGTGAGGAATTCTATAGGCCAGGAGTCAAGAAATACCTCATGATAACCTGGAAGTGAACCAGTGAGGAATTCTATAGGCCAGGAGTCAAGAAATACCTCATGATAACCTGGAAGTGAACCAGTGAGGAATTCTATAGGTCAGGAGTCAAGAAATACCTCATGGTAACCTGGAAGTGAACCAGTGAGGAATTCTATAGGTCAGGAGTCAAGAAATACCTCATGATAACCTGGAAGTGAACCAGTGAGGAATTCTATAGGTCAAGAGTCAAGAAATACCTCACGATAACCTGGAAGTGAACCAGTGAAGGGCAGCGAAGTGGGATCCTATAACGCGGCATGCTTTTATCACAGCAAAACATAAGTAAAACAAAACATGAAGTGTGAATTAATCACAGAGGAAATACACATCATGCTATGACATCAAAACCGAGATAGCAAATCGAATGTTATCACCCTCTCTTCCCTCCCTGGATATTCAACTTCCGTCATTTTTTTGTAATTCGTCAGTTTTGTTCATTTCACTTGTGTTAAAAATTGCATAAGCGTCATAATCTTAACCCATTTCTATAGAAGATAAATCCACTATGCTATCTAGAGCGAGAACAACCATGTCCCAAATACATGTTCTGTCTTTTTTTAAACACAGAGAAGATAAAGACCCAATCCAAAAAGTGTCCCATGAATACATTGAGACTGAGAAGAAAATAAAAGCAGACCAACTTATTATTCATAAATAATTAACATGTTTTCCTCAAATCAATCATGATCAATAAAGTTTCTTATAATACAAGACTAGTAGTCACATAATGCAAGTCAAGCTTCTGTGTTGATTTGTAAATATCATAAACAACAACACACATCCTCACACTGAGACAAGTAGTAGTGTAACAAACCATCCATGAAGAGAAAATAGGAAAGCTGGGTAAAAGGAGGAAGAGGAGGAAGTAGGAAGCTGAGGAGAAGAAAGATTCAACCCCATTGGCCCACAAACCCAGGAAGTAAGTGAGTCTAGCCCAGCCCAGTTCAGAGTCCAGTCCAAGCCCTTGTCGGTCTCCGGGACTGGGAGTCACCCCAGTCCCGGACTCAGTGACAGCCCTTCATACCCGACACGTAGGGTGAATCCTGCTGACGACACAGGGTCATCATCCCCTCCTGGTGTTCCTCAGGGCAGTCCACAAAGTCCGGCACAGGAAGCCCCGACAGGATCATCACCGACTTGTTCCAGATCATGAAGGTGGGCGCCACGGGGAGCAGGAAGCTGACCTCGAAGGTGTGCAGGTGTTGGGAGTTCATGGCGTCGTAGAAGGACAGGGAGTTGTTGTCGTAGTCCAGAAGGACTCCCAGACGTCTGAGCTGGTGGCTGGCCTCCACCAGCATCTCCTTGCCATTGTGACGCACCATGAAGTTGTTGTTGCAGCGGGACAACACCCAGGAGGACGAGTTCTTTCCACTCCACTCGTTCTTAGGGGCTGACTTGTAAGCTACGCCCACAGCGTACCTGTCAGAAGGGATTACAGAGCGTCAGCTACGGACAACAACAAAGAACAATCACATTTTTTCCACGTCAATTTGAATCCACAGTGGCACCATGATGAGATCGTGCGGCCCATTGTGAGGCCCATTGTGAGGCCCATTGTGCGGCCCATTGTGCGGCCCATTGTGAGGCCCATTGTGCGGCCCATTGTGCGGCCCATTGTGCGGCCCATTGTGCGGCCCATTGTGTGGCCCATTGTGTGGCCCATTGTGAGGCACATTGTGAGGCCCATTGTGAGGCCCATTGTGCCGCCCATTGTGCGGCCCATTGTGCGGCCCATTGTGAGGCCCATTGTGAGGCCCATTGTGTGGCCCATTGTGAGGCACATTGTGAGGCCCATTGTGAGGCCCATTGTGCGGCCCATTGTGAGGCCCATTGTGCGGCCCATTGTGCGGCCCATTGTGAGGCCCATTGTGAGGCCCATTGTGCGGCCCATTGTGAGGCCCATTGTGCGGCCCATTGTGCGGCCCATTGTGAGGCCCATTGTGCGGCCCATTGTGCGGCCCATTGTGAGGCCCATTGTGCGGCCCATTGTGAGGCCCATTGTGCGGCCCATTGTGAGGCCCATTGTGCGGCCCATTGTGAGGCCCATTGTGAGGCCCATTGTGCGGCCCATTGTGCGGCCCATTGTGTGGCCCATTGTGTGGCCCATTGTGAGGCACATTGTGAGGCCCATTGTGAGGCCCATTGTGCGGCCCATTGTGCGGCCCATTGTGCGGCCCATTGTGAGGCCCATTGTGCGGCCCATTGTGCGGCCCATTGTGAGGCCCATTGTGAGGCCCATTGTGAGGCCCATTTTTATTTTTTATTTTTTTGTGACCAACAGTCATATTCCCAGTCATGTGAAATCTATAGATTAGGGCCTTATGAATATATTTACATGGACTGATTTCCTTATATGAACTGTAACTCATTAAAATATATGCTACGTTTCTGTATTTTATTCTGTTTACATCTGTTTTTATCGATAAAGCTTATTCCACCACTACGTGGGATCGATGGGATGAAAATGAAGTGTTTCTGCATGAAGCCGTGTGGCCACGAACAGTGTACATACAGTATTATCAATATCCCAACTCACCAGGTGGAGGCGCCCAGCAGCACCTCCCAGTAGTGACAGCCGCTGTCGATGAAGACGGATCCTGCTGCTCCGTACGAACCCGTGCTGCTGAAACGTTCTGGAGTGTGGCTCTTCTTCAGGGAGCTCTCATCTTTCTCCATGGTCAGGCAGTCGTTGGACAGACGCAGCTTCTTGTGGGCCGTCTTCGGGTCAAGCTTAAAAGGCTGACCTGGAAGAGAGGTGGAGGAGAAGACAGGGGGGACGTTTAGCTTCACAGAGGTTCTCTAGGTCTAGCACACAGAGGTTCTCTAGGTCTAGCAGACAGAGGTTCTCTAGGTCTAGCAGACAGAGGTTCTCTAGGTCTAGCAGACAGAGGTTCTCTAGGTCTAGCAGACAGAGGTTCTCTAGGTCTAGCAGACAGAGGTTCTCTAGGTCTAGCAGACAGAGGTTCTCTAGGTCTAGCAGACAGAGGTTCTCTAGGTCTAGCACACAGAGGTTCTCTAGGTCTAGCAGACAGAGGTTCTCTAGGTCTAGCAGACAGAGGTTCTCTAGGTCTAGCAGACAGAGGTTCTCTAGGTCTAGCAGACAGAGGTTCTCTAGGTCTAGCAGACAGAGGTTCTCTAGGTCTAGCAGACAGAGGTTCTCTAGGTCTAGCACACAGAGGTTCTCTAGGTCTAGCAGACAGAGGTTCTCTAGGTCTAGCACACAGAGGTTCTCTAGGTCTAGCAGACAGAGGTTCTCTAGGTCTAGCAGACAGAGGTTCTCTAGGTCTAGCAGACAGAGGTTCTCTAGGTCTAGCAGACAGAGGTTCTCTAGGTCTAGCAGACAGAGGTTCTCTAGGTCTAGCAGACAGAGGTTCTCTAGGTCTAGCAGACAGAGGTTCTCTAGGTCTAGCAGACAGTAACAGAAGAAAGACAGGTGGGTCAAGTGTCTCAGATGAACATCAGAAATAGGATATTGTGAATAATACTGTGGTTTTTATGACAGGGAACATCATATTAGCATCTTATAACAACATGCCCATGGAACATTTTCATTTGAGAAAGTGGGAAAATGGAAAGAAAGAGAGAGAGAATTGGGGATGAAATGGGGTAGTATGTGTATAACTTGACAAAAGGAGCATCTTTCATTGCCTATGTGTAGGATACTTGGAGGTTGTCCTTGGTCCTGAACGACCTGACATTTAACTCTGGACACCTCCAATCCCCCTTTCCTCCATCCCTGCTTCTCCTCCTCGTCTTCCACGGCTTTTAATGAGCAACAATGAAGCTCCCTCCATCCGCTCCCCTCCTCTCTCTCTCTCCTCCCTGCCGGCCCCAATAATCTCCCCTCCTCTCTCTCTCTCCTCCCTGCCGGCCCCAATAATCTCCCTTCCGATTAAGTGTTACTGCACACGGATATGAGACGGTTTGGCTCTGTGCTTCTGAAAGCCAATTACATGAATAGCATGCTTTGATCTGCTTATCTCGGCGAATGCAGCCATTTTCAAACACACACACGGGCTCTGTCACAGGTTTCCTGGGGACTGCTCCTGAGACCAGTCTGGCTGGCTGAGGAGAGGAGAGGAGAGGAGATGAGAGGAGGGGAGAGGAGATGAGAGGAGATGAGATGAGAGGAGGAGAGAGGAGAGGAGAGGAGAGGAGAGGAGGAGGAGATGAGATGAGAGGAGAGGAGAGGAGATGAGAGGAGATGAGAGGAGAGGAGAGGAGAGGAGAGGAGGAGAGAGGAGAGGAGAGGAGAGGAGAGGAGAGAGGAGAGGAGGAGGAGGAGAGAGGAGAGGAGAGGAGAGGAGAGGAGAGGAGAGGAGAGGAGAGGAGAGGAGAGGAGAGGAGAGGAGAGGAGGGGGGACGGAAGCTGCTGCACGTGCAACAGAGGTACAAAAAACGCACACACAGGCGTGTTACACACTGACGCACACCAACATGGAAAACAACAAACCAGAAACAGTCATCACAAACACACGCACGCCATCCCTCTCATTACCAGTGTGTTCCAACACTTACAGAGCTGTCAATCAAAGGGCTGTGACAGACAAAAGCCAAGGTGTAACTTAATGACATCACTACCTCTTTACAGAGTTCCATCCTGTTTCCACGGAGACCGGGTGTGCAACATATAGAATAGGGTGTCATTTGGGACACAGAGAGAGATGTCAGAGAGGACAGAGGTGACATTTGGGACACAGAGAGAGATGTCAGAGAAGATAGTGGTGTCATTTGGGACACAGAGAGAGAGATGTCAGAGAGGACAGAGGTGACATTTGGGACACAGAGAGAGATGTCAGAGAGGATAGTGGTGTCATTTGGGACACAGGGAGAGAGATGTCAGAGAGGACAGAGGTGACATTTGGGACACAGAGAGAGATGTCAGAGAGGATAGTGGTGTCATTTGGGACACAGCGGGAGAGGACAGAGGTGTCATTTGGGACACAGAGAGAGGATAGTGGTGTCATTTGGGACATAGAGAGAGAGGATAGTGGTGTCATTTGGGACACAGAGAGAGAGAGGACAGAGGTGTCATTTGGGACACAGAGAGAGAGGATAGTGGTGTCATTTGGGACGCAGAGAGAGAGGATAGTGGTGTCATTTGGGACACAGAGAGAGAGGACAGAGGTGTCAGTCCATAGTTGAAGGGCTTCCCTCCGTGGGATTAAATAATACAACGTTTTGAGGGAACAGACGTGATGTTTTCACAACTAGGATTAGACATTTCATCTTTCCTACAATATTTTATAAATGATAGACGTGTAATTCACTGATGCTCACCGGTATATTAGTGTCTGTGTATTGTTGAGGCACTGAGGAGATGGTAATGAAAGCCGGAGCAATGTGTTTCTGTGTACCCGTTCTGGTTGTGTATCAGAGGAAGGGAAATGATTGAAAAATGCATTTCAAAAGCACAAACACACACACTTTATGAGTGCAGTGTTTGGGATTATGTGCAGGAGTAAACCTGTCAGAGGCAAGGAGAGGGAGTCTGTCTGACACTATCACGCTCCCTGCAACAGGAGAGAGAGAGAGAGAGAGAGAGAGAGAGAGAGAGAGAGAGACCTGGACTAGATGTCAGCTCTACCGTCAGGACACACAGACAGAGAGGTGGACAGATGGCATGGAGGAGAAGGAGGAGGTAGGGAGGGCAGTGAGATGATGTGCCATGGTTGCAGGCTGAGGGTCAGAGAGACAAGCAGAAAGCACAAGGACACTGCCCCAGAGAACAAGGCCTACCAGACCAGGAGAAGCCCTCTGCAATGCATCCCTCAACCCCCACCAACATCCTCCTTCTGCATTCCTCCTCCTCCTCCCTACATATCCTTCCTCCTCCTCCCTACATATCCTTCCTCCTCCTCCCTATATATCCTTCAACCTCTCTATATATCCCTCCTCCTCTTCAACCTCCCTGTCTCCCCCCCTCCGCC
>NC_060195.1:7461851-7489351 GCF_021184085.1 Oncorhynchus gorbuscha | reverse complement strand
GGGAACAGGAGAAGAGGAGGGGAAGAGAGGAGGGGAGTGGGGGGCAGGAGAAGAGGAGGGGAGGCGAAAAGGAGAGGAGGAGAAGAGAGAAGGGGAGGGGAGGAGGGGACAGGAGAAGAGGGGGAGGGGAGGGGAGGTGAAGAGGAGAGGAGAGGAGGAGAAGAGAGGAGGGGAGGGGAGGAGGAGAAGAGAGGAGGGGTGGTGTGGGGAGGAGGGGACAGGAGAAGAGGGGGAGGGGAGGCGAAGAGGAGAGAAGAGGAGGGGAAGAGAGGAGAGAAGGGGAGGGGAGGCGGGGACAGGAGAAGAGGGGGAGGGGAGGGGAGGCAAAGAGGAGAGGAGAAGAGATGAGGGGTGGGGAGGAGAGGACAGGAGAAGAGGGGGAGGGGAGGGAGGCGAAGAGGAGAGGAGAGGAGGAGAAGAGAGGAGGGGTGGGGTGGGGAGGAGGGGACAGGAGAAGAGGGGGGGAGGGGAGGCGAAGAGGAGAGGAGGGGAAGAGAGGAGGGGTGGGGTGGGGAGGGGAGGAGGGGACAGGAGAAGAGGGGGAGGGGAGGCGAAGAGGGGAGGAGGGGAAGAGAGGAGGGGTGGGGAGGGGAAGAGGGGACAGGAGAGAGGGGGAGGGGAGGCGAAGAGGAGAGGAGGGGAAGAGAGGAGGGGAGGAGGGAACAGGAGAAGAGGGGGAGGGGAGGCGAAGAGGAGAGGAGAGGAGGAGAAGAGAGGAGGGGAGGGGAGGAGGGGACAGGAGAAGAGGGGGAGGGGATGGGAGGCGAAGAGGAGAGGAGAGGAGGAGAAGAGAGGAGGGGAGGGGAGGAGGAAAAGAGAGGAGGGGAGGAGGGGACAGGAGAAGAGGAGGGGAGGCGAGAGTAGAGGAGAGGAGAAGAGAGGAGGGGAGGGGAGGAGGGGACAGGAGAAGAGGAAGAGGGGAGGCGAGAGAAGAGGAGAGGAGAGGAGGGGAGGAGGGGAGAGGAGGGGAGGAGAGACAGTGGACTGCATGCCAAGGCCTGGCTGATGCTGCGGGCGCAGGCCCGCAGGCACCATAACGAGAGATACAGCGAGACAGTGTGTGTGTGTGTGAGACAGCTTAGCCTAGCTGCTGGCCCCAGTGATAAACCTTTGGCAGCCTACGGCTCCACCGACAGGGATTAGAGGGATGAGAGAGGGACGGTGGGATGAGAGAGGGACGGAGGGATGAGAGAGGGACGGAAGGATGAGGGAGGGATGAGAGAGTGACGGAGGGATGAGAGAGGGATGAGATAGTGACGGAGGGATGAGAGAGGGACAAAGGGATGAGAGAGGGAGGACATGCTAACTCACTGCTAGGTACAGATACCCTGTGTTTCACCTCTAAACCTCCCCCCGGGTGACTCCATAGCCTCTCTGATGCAATAATCCATGTGAATGCTGTCAGCACCTATCCGGCTGTAACAGGGGCATTTGTAAGTAATTGAAGCCCTGGGCGAGAGAGAGGCAGACAGGCAGGGCTGTAGAGGTGTGATGTTATACTTGAGAAGGGAGAGATCTTGGCATTAGCAAACCTATTGTGTGACCAGGACGGAGAGAGAGAGAGAGAGAGAGAGAGAGAGAGAGAGAGAGAGGGGGGAGGGAGAAGCAGGGAAAGAGGGAGGGAGGGAGGGAGAGAAAGGGAAAGAGGGGAGGGAGGGAGGGAGGGAGGGAGGGAGGGAGGGGGAGGGAAAGAGGGAGGGAGGGATGGAAAAAGGGATTGAGAGAAAGGGAAAGAGGGAGGGAGGGAGGGGGAGAGAGATGGAGGGAGGAAGGATGGAGGGAAGGAGGGAGAGAGAGAAAGAAAGGGAAAGAGGGAGGGAGGGGAAAGAGAGAGAGAGCGAGAGAGAGAGAGAGGGAGGGAGAGAGAGAGAGAGAGAGAGAGAGAGAGAGAGAGAGAGAGAGAGAGAGAGAGAGAGAGAGAGAGAGAGAGAGAGAGAGGGAGGGAGGGAGGGAGGGAGGGAGGGAGGGAGGGAGGGGAGATAGAGAGAGAGAGAGAGAGAGAGAGAGAGAGAGAGAGAGAGAGAGAGAGAGAGAGAGAGAGAGAGAGAGGGAAGGAGGGAGGGAGGGAGGTAGGGAGGGAGGGAAGGAGGGAGAGTGAGGAGAGAGAGGGAAAGAGGGAGGGAGGGAGAGGGAGGGAAAGAGGGAGGGAGAGAGAGGGAAATCCTTTTCTCTCATCTATCTAGCCAGTGGCTGTTCTCTAATGTCTGGAAGAACTGGTCTAATTGGAGGCCAGAGGCCAGTGAGTCTACCCAGAGAGGAGAGCCCCAGGCTGAGGTAAGCAGCTGTGAAGACAGGGTCTGGAGGGCCCACAGTATGGTGGGGCAACAGGGCCGGGAGCCTGGCGGGTTGGTGGGGCAACAGGGCCGGGAGCCTGGGAGCCTGGCGGTATGGTGGGGCAACAGGGCCGGGAGCCTGGCGGGTTGGTGGGGCAACAGGGCTGGGAGCCTGGCGGGATGGTGGGGCAACAGGGCCGGGAGCCTGGCGGGTTGGTGGGGCAACAGGGCCGGGAGCCTGGCGGGTTGGTGGGGCAACAGGGCCGGGAGCCTGGCGGGTTGGTGGGGCAACAGGGCCAGGAGCCTGGCGAGTTGATGGGGCAACAGGGCCGGGAGCCTGGGAGCCTGGCGGTATGGTGGGGCAACACACTTACTGCTGGTTTTGAGGCGGGCTGAAGGGACCAGAGGACTGGGGGACTTACTGCTGGTTTTGAGGCGGGCTGAAGGGAAAGATGACTGGAGAACTTACTGTTGGTTTTGAGGCGGGCTGAAGGGACAGAGGACAGGGGGACTTACTGTTGGTTTTGAGGCGGGCTGAAGGGACCAGAGGACTGGGGGACTTACTGCTGGTTTTGAGGCGGGCTGAAGGGACCAGAGGACTGGGAGAATTACTGTTGGTTTTGAGGCGGGCTGAAGGGACAGAGGACTGGGGGACTTACTGTTGGTTTTGAGGCGGGCTGGTTCACTGTTGCGGCTGCCTGCCTGGTTGATGGCCTTGACAAAGAAGACATAACGTGTTCCACTCTGCAGGCCGTGCACCGTGTAGTGGTTCTGCTTGATGTTGGGGACAATCATCCAACTGTCCACACTGTTATACAGACCTGGAGAGAGATACAGACTGTTATAAAGACCTGGAGAGAGATACAGACTGTTATACAGACCTGGAGAGAGATACAGGCTGTTATAGAGACCTAGAGATACAGACTGTTATAGAGACCTACTGTTATAGAGACCTAGAGATACAGACTTTTATAGAGACCTGGAGAGAGATACAGACTGTTATAGAGACCTACTGTTATAGAGACCTAGAGATACATACTGTTATAGAGACCTAGAGATACAGACTCTTATACAGACCTAGAGATACATAGTGTTATAGAGACCTAGAGATACAGACTGTTATAGAGACCTAGAGATATAGACTGTTATACAGACCTAGAGATACAGACTGTTATAGAGACCTGGAGATACAGACTGTTATAGAGACCTGGAGGGAGATACAGACTGTTATATAGACCTACTGTTATAGAGACCTAGAGATACATACTGTTATAGAGACCTAGAGATACAGACTGTTATACAGACCTAGAGATACAGACTATTATAGAGAACTAGAGATACAGACTGTTATAGAGACCTAGAGATACAGACTGTTATACAGACCTAGAGATACAGACTGTTATAGAGACCGAGAGAGAGATACTGTTATACAGACCTACTGTTATACAGACCTAGAGATACAGACTGTTATAGAGACCTAGAGATACAGACTGTTATAGAGACCTACTGTTATACAGACCTAGAGATACATACTGTTATAGAGACGTAGAGATACAGACTGTTATAGAGACCTAGAGATACAGACTGTTATAGAGACCTAGAGAGAGATACAGACTGTTATAGAGACCTAGAGATACAGACTGTTATAGAGACCTAGAGATACCGACTGTTATAGAGACCTAGAGATACATACTGTTATAGAGACGTAGAGATACAGACTGTTATACAGACCTAGAGATACAGACTGTTATAGAGACCTACTGTTATACAGACCTAGAGATACATACTGTTATAGAGACCTAGAAATACATACTGTTATAGAGACCTAGAGATACAGAATGTTATAGAGACCTGGAAATACATTCTGTTATACAGACCTAGAGATACAGATTGTTATAGAGACCTGGAGATACAGACTGTTATACAGACCTAGAGATACATACTGTTATAGAGACCTAGAGATACAGACTGTTATAGAGACCTAGAGATACATACTGTTATAGAGACCTAGAGATACATACGGTTATAGAGACCTAGAGATACAGACTGTTATAGAGACCTAGAGATACATTCTGTTATACAGACCTAGAGATACATACTGTTATAGAGACCTAGAGATACAGACTGTTATAGAGACCTAGATATACAGACTGTTATACAGACCTAGAGATACATACTGTTATAGAGACCTAGAGAAACAGACTGTTATAGAGACCTACTGTTATACAGACCTAGAGATACATACTGTTATAGAGACCTAGAGATACATACTGTTATAGAGACCTAGAGATACATACTGTTATAGAGACCTACTGTTATAGAGACCTAGAGATACATTCTGTTATACAGACCTACTGTTATACAGACCTAGAGATACATACTGTTATAGATACCTAGAGATACATACTGTTATACAGACCTAGAGATACATACTGTTACACTGTTAACTCAAAAAAGGTTCTGGGACACTGTAAAGTCCATGGAGAATAAGAACACCTCCTCCCAGCTGCCCACTGCACTGGATCCCTACAAATCAGCCGGGCTACACAATCTGGACCCTCTCTTTCTAAAAATTATCTGCCGAAATTGCTGCAACCCCTATTACTAGCCTGTTCAACCTCTCTTTCCTATCGTCTGAGATTCCCAAAGATTGGAAAGCTGCGTGGTCATCACCCTCTTCAAAGGGGGAGACACTCTAGACCCAAACTGTTACAGACCTATATATATCCTACCCTGCCTTTCTAAGGTTTTCGAAAGACAAGTTAACAAACAGATTACAGACCATTTCGAATCCCACCGTACCTTCTCCGCTATGCAATCTGGTTTCAGAGCTGGTCATGGGTCCACCTCAGCCATGCTCAAGGTCCTAAATAATAACCGCTATCGATAAGAGACATTACTGTGCAGCCGTCTTCATCGACCTGGCCAAGGCTTTCGACTTTGTCAATCACCACATTCTTATTGGCAGACTCGATAGCCTTGGTTTCTCAAATGACTGCCTCGCCTGGTTCACCAACTACTTCTCAGATAGAGCTCAGCGTGTCAAATCGGAGGGCCTGTTGTCTGGACCTCTGGCAGTCTCTATGGGGGGGCCACAGGGTTCAATTCTCAGGCCGACTCTTTTCTCTGTATTCATCAGTGATGTTGCTCTTGCTGCTGGTGAGTCACTCATGCTGCCAAACATACCCTTGTAAAACTGACCATCCTACCAATCCTCGACTTCGGCGATGTCATTTACAAAAAAGCCTCCAACACTCTACTCAACCAATTGGATGCAGTCTATCACAGTGCCATCCGTTTTGTCACCAAAGCCCCATATAATACCAGGTAAAGCCCCGCCTTATCTCAGCTCACTGGTCACCATAGCAGCACCCACTCGTAGCACGCGCTCCAGCAAGTATATCTCACTGGTCACCACCAAAGCCAATTCCTCCTCTGGCCGCCTTTCCTTCCAGTTCTATGCTGCCAATCACTTGAACGAACTGCAAAAATCACTGAAGCTGGAGACTCAAATCTCCCTCACTAATTTTAGGCACCAGCTGTCAGAGCAGCTCACAGATCACTGCACCTGTACACAGCCCATCTGTAAATAGCCCATCTATCTACCTCGTACCCATACTGTATTTATTTATTTATCTTGCTCCTTTGCACCCCAGTATCTCTACTTGAACATTTATCTTCTGCACATCAATCATTCCAGTGTTTAATTGGTATATTGTAATTATTTCACCACTATGGCCTATTTATTGCCTACCTCCCTTATCTTACCTCATTTGCACAAACTGTATATAAACTTTTTTATACTGTATTATTGACTGCATGTTTGTTTACTCCATGTGTAACTCTGTGTTGTTGTATGTGTCGAACTGCTTTGCTCTATCTTGGCCAGGTCCCCTCTCCTCTCCTCCCATCCCATCCCCTCTCCTCTCCTCCCCTCTCCTCTCCTCTCCTCCCGTCTCCTCTCCTCTCCTCCCATCCCCTCTCCTCCCATCATATCCCCTCTCCTCCCATCATATCCCCTCTCCTCTCCTCCCATCCCATCCCCTCTCCTCCCATCCCCTCTCCTCTCCTCCCATCCCCTCTCCTCCCATCCTATCCCCTCTTCTCCCATCCCATCCCATCCCCTCTTCTCCCATCCCATCCCCTCTCCTCCCATCCCCTCCCCTCTCCTCCCATCCCCTCTCCTCTCCTATCATCCCCTCCCATCCCCTCTCCTCTCCTCCTATCCTATCCTCTCTTCTCCCATCCCCTCTCCTCCCATCCCCTCTCCTCTCCTCCCATCCCCTCTCCTCCCATCCTATCCCCTCTTCTCCCATCCCATCCCATCCCCTCTCCTCCCATCCCCTCCCCTCTCCTCCCATCCCATCCCATCCTTTCTCCTCCCCTCTCCTCTCCTCTCCTCCCATCCCCTCCCATTCCCTCTCCTCCCATCCCCTCTCCTCCCATCCCATCCTATCCCCTCTCCTCCCACCCCATCCTATCCCTTCTCCTCCCATCCCCTCTCCTCTCCTCCCATCCCCTCCCATCCCCTCTCCTCCCATCCCATCCTATCCCCTCTCCTCCCATCCCATCCCCTCTCCTCCCATCCCCTCTCCTCTCATCCCATCCCCTCTCCTCTCATCCCATCCCCTCTCCTCTCATCCCATCCCCTCTCCTCTCCTCCCAACCCCTCTCCTCTCCTCCCATCCCCTCTCCTCTCCTCCCATCCCATCCCATCCCCTCTCCTCCCATCCCATCCCCTCTCCTCCCATCCCCTCTCCTCTCCTCCCAACCCCTCTCCTCTCCTCCCATCCCCTCTCCTCCTCTCCTCCCATCCCCTCTCCTCCCATCCCCTCTCCTCCCATCCCCTCTCCTCCCATCCCATCCCCTCTCCTCCCATCCCCTCTCCTCTCCTCCCATCCCCTCTCCTCTCCTCCCCTCTCCTCCCATCCCCTCTCCTCCCATCCCATCCCCTCTCCTCCCATCCCCTCTCCTCTCCTCCCATCCCATCCCCTCTCCTCCCATCCCCTCTCCTCCCATCCCAACCCCTCTCCTCCCATCCCCTCTCCTCTCCTCCCATCCCCTCTCCTCCCATCCCCTCTCCTCTCCTCCCATCCTCTCTCATCCCATCCCCTCTCCTCCCATCCCCTCTCCTCCCATCCTATCCCCTCTCCTCCCATCCCCTCTCCTCCCATCCCCTCTCCTCCCATCCTATCCCCTCTCCTCCCATCCCCTCTCCTCCCATCCCCTCTCCTCTCCTCCCATCCTCTCTCATCCCATCCCCTCTCCTCCCATCCCCTCTCCTCCCATCCTATCCCCTCTCCTCCCATCCCCTCTCCTCCCATCCCCTCTCCTCTCATCCCCTCTCCTCTCATCCTTTCTCCTCTCATCCTTTCTCCTCTCATCCTCTTACATTTTACATTTAAGTCATTTAGCAGACATTCTTATCTTACCTCTCTCCTCTTTCCTTGCCTCCTCTCTACTTCCCTCCTCTCTCCTTACCTCATCGCCCTTGTCTCCTTTCTCCTTGCCTCCATTCTAAACTAATTGTATTGGAGAAGAAGGTCCATGGTCTTGAGGAGAGAGGATGAGAGTAATTGAAAAAGGATGAATTGAGACAGAGCATCCGTTGTGCGTCCCAAATGGCCCTGGACAAAAGTGGTGGACTATGTAGGGAACAGGGTGTTAATTGGGACCCATTCCAAGCGACGGTGAGCACATGAAAGGAGAGAAAAACACAAAGCATTATGGAAGGAGAGAAAAACACAAAGCATTATGGAAGGAGAGCAAAACACAAAGCATTATGGAAGGAGAGCAGGGCTGCTTTTGACACAGGCTTTGATGCTGTAACATAAAAGAGGTGTGTGTGTTAGTGTGTGTGTTAGTGTGTGTGTTAGTGTGTGTGTTAGTGTGTGTGTTAGTGTGTGTGTTAGTGTGTGTGTAAGTGTGTGTGTTAGTGTGTGTGTTAGTGTGTGTGTTAGTGTGTGTGTTAGTGTGTGTGTAAGTGTGTGTGTTAGTGTGTGTGTTAGTGTGTGTGTTAGTGTGTGTGTTAGTGTGTGTGTTAGTGTGTGTGTTAGTGTGTGTGTAAATGTGTGTGTTAGTGTGTGTGTTAGTGTGTGTGTTAGTGTGTGTGTTAGTGTGTGTGTTAGTGTGTGTGTAAATGTGTGTGTTAGTGTGTGTGTTAGTGTGTGTGTAAATGTGTGTGTTAGTGTGTGTGTTAGTGTGTGTGTTAGTGTGTGTGTTAGTGTGTGTGTTAGTGTGTGTGTAAATGTGTGTGTAAATGTGTGTGTTAGTGTGTGTGTTAGTGTGTGTGTTAGTGTGTGTGTTAGTGTGTGTGTTAGTGTGTGTGTAAATGTGTGTGTTAGTGTGTGTGTTAGTGTGTGTGTTAGTGTGTGTGTAAATGTGTGTGTTAGTGTGTGTGTTAGTGTGTGTGTTAGTGTGTGTGTTAGTGTGTGTGTTAGTGTGTGTGTTAGTGTGTGTGTTAGTGTGTGTGTAAATGTGTGTGTGTTAGTGTGTGTGTTAGTGTGTGTGTTAGTGTGTGTGTTAGTGTGTGTGTTAGTGTGTGTGTTAGTGTGTGTGTTAGTGTGTGTGTTAGTGTGTGTGTTAGTGTGTGTGTAAATGTGTGTGTGTTAGTGTGTGTGTTAGTGTGTGTGTTAGTGTGTGTGTAAATGTGTGTGTGTTAGTGTGTGTGTTAGTGTGTGTGTTAGTGTGTGTGTAAATGTGTGTGTTAGTGTGTGTGTTAGTGTGTGTGTTAGTGTGTGTGTTAGTGTGTGTGTTAGTGTGTGTGTTAGTGTGTTTGAGATCCATTATGTAAACAGGGAACTAATCAATCCACCTATCCGGCAGTACTTCACTTACCCTACAGTATAACAGTAAACACTACCCTACAGTACTACAGTAAACACTACCCTACAGTATAACAGTAAACACTACCCTACAGTACTACAGTAAACACTACCCTACAGTATAACAGTAAACACTACCCTACAGTACTACAGTAAACACTACCCTACAGTATAACAGTAAACACTACCCTACAGTATAACAGTAAACACTACCCTACAGTATAACAGTAAACACTACCCTACAGTACTACAGTAAACACTACCCTACAGTATAACAGTAAACACTACCCTACAGTACTACAGTAAACACTACCCTACAGTATAACAGTAAACACTACCCTACAGTACTACAGTAAACACTACCCTACAGTATAACAGTAAACACTACCCTACAGTATAACAGTAAACACTGCCCTACAGTACTACAGTAAACACTACCCTACAGTATAACAGTAAACACTACCCTACAGTATAACAGTAAACACTACCCTACAGTATAACAGTAAACACTACCCTACAGTATAACAGTAAACACTACCCTACAGTATAACAGTAAACACTACCCTACAGTACTACAGTAAACACTACCCTACAGTACTACAGTAAACACTACCCTACAGTATAACAGTAAACACTACCCTACAGTATAACAGTAAACACTACCCTACAGTATAACAGTAAACACTACCCTACAGTATAACAGTAAACACTACCCTACAGTATAACAGTAAACACTACCCTACAGTATAACAGTAAACACTACCCTACAGTATTACAGTAAACACTACCCTACAGTACTACAGTAAACACTACCCTACAGTATAACAGTAAACACTACCCTACAGTATAACAGTAAACACTACCCTACAGTATAACAGTAAACACTACCCTACAGTATAACAGTAAACACTACCCTACAGTATAACAGTAAACACTACCCTACAGTATAACAGTAAACACTACCCTACAGTATAACAGTAAACACTACCCTACAGTATAACAGTAAACACTACCCTACAGTACTACAGTAAACACTACCCTACAGTATAACAGTAAACACTACCCTACAGTATAACAGTAAACACTACCCTACAGTATAACAGTAAACACTACCCTACAGTATAACAGTAAACACTACCCTACAGTATAACAGTAAACACTACCCTACAGTACTACAGTAAACACTACCCTACAGTATAACAGTAAACACTACCCTACAGTACTACAGTAAACACTACCCTACAGTATAACAGTAAACACTACCCTACAGTACTACAGTAAACACTACCCTACAGTATAACAGTAAACACTACCCTACAGTATAACAGTAAACACTACCCTACAGTATAACAGTAAACACTACCCTACAGTATAACAGTAAACACTACCCTACAGTATAACAGTAAACACTACCCTACAGTATAACAGTAAACACTACCCTACAGTATAACAGTAAACACTACCCTACAGTACTACAGTAAACACTACCCTACAGTATAACAGTAAACACTACCCTACAGTATAACAGTAAACACTACCCTACAGTATAACAGTAAACACTACCCTACAGTATAACAGTAAACACTACCCTACAGTATAACAGTAAACACTACCCTACAGTACTAACAGTAAACACTACCCTACAGTATAACAGTAAACACTACCCTACAGTATAACAGTAAACACTACCCTACAGTATAACAGTAAACACTACCCTACAGTACTACAGTAAACACTACCCTACAGTACTACAGTAAACACTACCCTACAGTACTACAGTAAACACTACCCTACAGTACTACAGTAAACACTACCCTACAGTATAACAGTAAACACTACCCTACAGTACTACAGTAAACACTACCCTACAGTACTACAGTAAACACTACCCTACAGTACTACAGTAAACACTACCCTACAGTACTACAGTAAACACTACCCTACAGTATAACAGTAAACACTACCCTACAGTATAACAGTAAACACTACCCTACAGTACTACAGTAAACACTACCCTACAGTACTACAGTAAACACTACCCTACAGTATAACAGTAAACACTACCCTACAGTACTACAGTAAACACTACCCTACAGTATAACAGTAAACACTACCCTACAGTATAACAGTAAACACTACCCTACAGTACTACAGTAAACACTACCCTACAGTATAACAGTAAACACTACCCTACAGTATAACAGTAAACACTACCCTACAGTATAACAGTAAACACTACCCTACAGTACTACAGTAAACACTACCCTACAGTATAACAGTAAACAACACTACCCTACAGTACTACAGTAAACACTACCCTACAGTACTACAGTAAACAACACTACCCTACAGTATAACAGTAAACACTACCCTACAGTACTACAGTAAACACTACCCTACAGTATAACAGTAAACACTACCCTACAGTACTACAGTAAACACTACCCTACAGTATAACAGTAAACACTACCCTACAGTACTACAGTAAACAACACTACCCTACAGTATTACAATAAACAACACTACCCTACAGTATAACAGTAAACAACACTACCCTACAGTATTACAATAAACAACACTACCCTACAGTATTACAATAAACAACACTACCCTACAGTATTACAATAAACAACACTACCCTACAGTATAACAGTAAACACTACCCTACAGTACTACAGTAAACAACACTACCCTACAGTATTACAATAAACAACACTACCCTACAGTATAACAGTAAACACTACCCTACAGTACTACAGTAAACAACACTACCCTACAGTATTACAATAAACAACACTACCCTACAGTATAACAGTAAACACTACCCTACAGTATAACAGTAAACACTACCCTACAGTATAACAGTAAACACTACCCTACAGTACTACAGTAAACAACACTACCCTACAGTATTACAATAAACAACACTACCCTACAGTATAACAGTAAACACTACCCTACAGTACTACAGTAAACAACACTACCCTACAGTATTACAATAAACAACACTAACCTACAGTACTACAGTAAACACTACCCTACAGTACTACAGTAAACACTACCCTACAGTATAACAGTAAACACTACCCTACAGTACTACAGTAAACAACACTAACCTACAGTATTACAATAAACAACACTAACCTACAGTATTACAGTAAACACTACCCTACAGTACTACAGTAAACACTACCCTACAGTATAACAGTAAACACTACCCTACAGTACTACAGTAAACAACACTACCCTACAGTATTACAATAAACAACACTAACCTACAGTATTACAGTAAACACTACCCTACAGTACTACAGTAAACACTACCCCACAGTATTACAGTAAAAAACACTACCCTACAGTATTACAGTAAACAACACTACCCTACAGTATTACAGTAAACAACACTACCCTACAGTATTACAATAAACAACACTAACCTACAGTATTACAGTAAACACTACCCTACAGTACTACAGTAAACACTACCCCACAGTATTACAGTAAAAAACACTACCCTACAGTATTACAGTAAACAACACTACCCTATAGTATTACAGTAAACAACACTGCCCTACAGTATTACAGTAAACAACACTACCCTACAGTATTACAGTAAACAGCACTACATTATAGTAAACAACTCTACCCTACAGTACTACAGTAAACAACATTACCCTACAGTATTACAGTAAACAACACTACCCTACAGTATTATAGTAAACACTACCCTACAGTACTACAGTAAATAACACTACCCTACAGTAGTATTACAGTAAACGACACTACCCTACAGTATTACAGTAAACAGCACTACATTATAGTAAACAACTCTACCCTACAGTACTACAGTAAACAATACTACATACTGTAGTATTACAGTAAACGACACTACCCTACAGTATTACAGTAAACGACACTACCCTACAGTATTACAGTAAACGACACTACCCTACAGTATTACAGTAAACAGCACTACATTATAGTAAACAACTCTACCCTACAGTACTACAGTAAACAATACTACATACTGTAGTTAGTTGTTATGATGATAAATGCTGACGTTATGGATTCATTTTGTGTACCATCTCTGGTAACAGTGGGATGGTTATAGCTGCACATCACCATGGGGCTGTAGCCAGGCCCGAAGCCTGAAACTCTGTGTAGATGGAGCCTCTAATAGCTAGCTGAACATCCCTCCAGCTGTAATGAGCCATTCTAAATAGTTATTCTGAGTTATCAAACTCCGCAGCCAGGCTATCTCAGATGCAGAGACAGAGAACCGGCCTACTGACTGTGTACTCACTCAGATGAGATGTGACATTTGTCTGCATTCCAAATGACACCCTATTCCCTATATTAGTGCATTACTTTTGACCAGGGACCGTAGGGAATAAGATGCCATTTGGAACACATACCATGGTGCAATGCTCTAATCTCAGGCCTCACACTAACATTCATAGATTGTGATAATAACAGTATCAACATTCTGTCCTGAGGCAGACTGGTGCAACGAATCAGCATTCTGTCCTGAGGCAGACTGGTGCAACGAATCAGCATTCTGTCCTGAGGCAGACTGGTGCAACGAATCAGCATTCTGTCCTGAGGCAGACTGGTGCAACGAATCAGCATTCTGTCCTGAGGCAGACTGGTGCAACGAATCAGCATTCTGTCCTGAGGCAGACTGGTGCAACGAATCAGCATTCTGTCCTGAGGCAGACTGGTGCAACGAATCAGCATTCTGTCCTGAGGCAGACTGGTGCAACGAATCAGCATTCTGTCCTGAGGCAGACTGGTGCAACGAATCAGCATTCTGTCCTGAGGCAGACTGGTGCAACGAATCAGCATTCTGTCCTGAGGCAGACTGGTGCAACGAATCAGCATTCTGTCCTGAGGCAGACTGGTGCAACGAATCAGCATTCTGTCCTGAGGCAGACTGGTGCAACAGAATCAGCATTCTGTCCTGAGGCAGACTGGTGCAACGAATCAGCATTCTGTCCTGAGGCAGACTGGTGCAAATCAGAATCAGCATTCTGTCCTGAGGCAGACTGGTGCAACGAATCAGCATTCTGTCCTGAGGCAGACTGGTGCAACGAATCAGCATTCTGTCCTGAGGCAGACTGGTGCAACGAATCAGCATTCTGTCCTGAGGCAGACTGGTGCAACAGAATCAGCATTCTGTCCTGAGGCAGACTGGTGCAACGAATCAGCATTCTGTCCTGAGGCCAGCATTCTGTCCTGAGGCAGACTGGTGCAACGAATCAGCATTCTGTCCTGAGGCAGACTGGTGCAACGAATCAGCATTCTGTCCTGAGGCAGACTGGTGCAACGAATCAGCATTCTGTCCTGAGGCAGACTGGTGCAACGAATCAGCATTCTGTCCTGAGGCAGACTGGTGCAACGAACCAAAACAGCAGATTTCTTTTCATCTATTATCTTTTTATTGTGAGCAGCTGTGGGAGAGATAAAGAGTAATGGGGAGATAGATAGAAAAACAGAGCCCACAGAGCCCCAGGACTGATGCACAATTACACCCAACCAAATCTTGAGAAAACAAAAAAGATAATTACTTGACACATTGGAAAGAATTAACAGAAAAACAGAGCAAACTAGAATGCCATTTGTCCCTAAACAGAGATTACACAGTGGCAGAATACCTGACCACTGTGACTGACCCAAAGCTTTGACTATGTACAGACTCAGTGAGCATAGCCTTGCTATTGAGAAAGGCCGCCGAAGGCAGACCTGGCTCTCAAGAGAAGACAGGCTATGTGCACACCGCCTGCACTTCCTAACCTCCTGCCCAAAGTATGACCATGATAGAGACACATATTTCTCTCAGATTACACCGATCCTTAAAGAATTTGAAAATAAAGTGAGAGAGAGAGACAGAGTGAGAGAGAGAGAGAGAGAGAGAGAGACAGACAGAGAGAGAGCAAGAGAGAGATAGAGAGAGAGAGAGAACAAGATAGAGAGAGTGTTTGTTTATTTCACTTTATATATTCACTTTATATATTATCTACCTCACTTGCTTAGGCAATGTTATCACATGTTTCCCATGTCAATAAAGCCCCTTGAATTGAATTGAGAGGGAGAGGGGGAGAGAGGGAGAGAGAGACAGAGAGTGAGAGAGAGAGAGACAGAGAGAGAGAAAGAGTGCGAGAGCAAGATAGAGTAATAGATAAAGAGAGAGAGAGAACGAGAGAGAGAGATCGAGAAAGAGAGAGAGATCGAGAAAGAGAGAGAGAGAGAGAGAGAGAGAGAGAGAGAGAGAGAGAGAGAGAGAGAGAGAGAGAGAGAGCGAGAGAGAGAGAACGAGAGAGAGAGAACGAGAGAGAGAGAGAGAGAGAGAGAGAGAGAGATCAGCTGGCATACTGTACTAGTGCTGAGTACTGATCAGCTGGCATACTGTACTAGTGCTGAGTACTGATCAGCTGGCATACTGTACTACTGCTGAGTACTGATCAGCTGGCATACTGTACTACTGCTGAGTACTGATCAGCTGGCATACTGTACTACTGCTGAGTACTGATCAGCTGGCATACTGTACTAGTGCTGAGTACTGATCAGCTGGCATACTGTACTAGTGCTGAGTACTGATCAGCTGGCATACTGTACTACTGCTGAGTACTGATCAGCTGGCATACTGTACTACTGCTGAGTACTGATCAGCTGGCATACTGTACTAGTGCTGAGTACTGATCAGCTGGCATACTGTACTAGTGCTGAGTACTGATCAGCTGGCATACTGTACTACTGCTGAGTACTGATCAGCTGGCATACTGTACTAGTGCTGAGTACTGATCAGCTGGCATACTGTACTAGTGCTGAGTACTGATCAGCTGGCATACTGTACTAGTGCTGAGTACTGATCAGCTGGCATACTGCACTACTGCTGAGTACTGATCAGCTGGCATACTGTACTACTGCTGAGTACTGATCAGCTGGCATACTGTTCTACTGCTGAGTACTGATCAGCTGGCATACTGCACTACTGCTGAGTACTGATCAGCTGGCATACTGCACTACTGCTGAGTACTGATCAGCTGGCATACTGTACTACTGCTGAGTACTGATCAGCTGGCATACTGCACTACTGCTGAGTACTGATCAGCTGGCATACTGTACTACTGCTGAGTACTGATCAGCTGGCATACTGTACTACTGCTGAGTAGTACACATTCCCATCCCTGGTACCTGGCTGGTCCTGTAGGACAGAACATCTCACATTCCCATCCCTGGTACCTGGCTGGTCCTGTAGGACAGAACATCTCACATTCCCATCCCTGGTACCTGGCTGGTCCTGTAGGACAGAACATCTCACATTCCCATCCCTGGTACCTGGCTGGTCCTGTAGGACAGAACATCTCACATTCCCATCCCTGGTACCTGGCTGGTCCTGTAGGACAGAACATCTCACATTCCCATCCCTGGTACCTGGCTGGTCCTGTAGGACAGAACATCTCACATTCCCCCTCCAGGGAGAGAGGAGAAGGATCAGATGACATCAACAGTGGTTTAGCGTTTAAGCACTTAGAAATGCAGAAAAAAAGGCAATGCTACAAACTCAACAGTCTGAAATGAAATGCATTTCTCTCCGATTCAGCTCCAGTTCCCTCTTATCCTCCTGAGGAGGTAATGGCAACTCAGTGAGGCCAGCCAACCAGCGGTCCTGGGATCAAATAGTATTTGATACATTTTAAATACTTTATTGGTGATTGATTAGGCCAGTCTGGATTAATGGACCGATAGAAAAGTCTCAAAAGTATAAACCCCGTCCAAATGGTACTCCAGGTAGGCTAAAGAAAACGTTTACATTTTTTTGAAAATATTTCAAATAGTATTTGAACCCAGGTCTGCCAGCCAGCTCAGCTCTCTTCCCTCCCACTCTGGCTCTGCTGATGGCCTCAGCACTTCAGTCTATCACTGCTGAAATAAATCCTACTTCACCGCAGCACTGGGACTACACTTCAGAGCAGGTTAGAGCAGGCTGGGACTGAGAGGGAGAAGACGGGAGGGGGAGAGGAGAGAGGGGAGGGGATAAAAAGATAGGGAGAGTTGGGGGAGGGGGGGAGGAGGAGTTGAGGGGTGGGAAAAGGAGGGAAACAGAAGAGAGGATTAGACAAGAGGGAAAGGAAAGGGAGAAGAACAGTAGATGAGAGGGAAGCAGATTTGTGGAGGATCTGTAGGAGGTATGTGTCAAGATACTCCAATCTGTCCCAGGGCCAACCAGCTCCACATGGGAGAGTGGTACTCCACAGTCATCTGACCCTCCTGTGTCCTGCCATAGCAGCCTGCCACTCCACAGTCATCTGACCCTCCTGTGTCCTGCCATAGCAGCCTGCCACTCCACAGTCATCTGACCCTCCTGTGTCCTGCCATAGCAGCCTGCCACTCCACAGTCAGCTGATCCTCCTGTGTCCTGCCATAGCAGCCTGCCACTCCACAGTCAGCTGATCCTCCTGTGTCCTGCCATAGCAGCCTGCCACTCCACAGTCATCTGACCCTCCTGTGTCCTGCCATAGCAGCCTGCCACTCCACAGTCATCTGACCCTCCTGTGTCCTGCCATAGCAGCCTGCCACTCCACAGTCAGCTGATCCTCCTGTGTCCTGCCATAGCAGCCTGCCACTCCACAGTCAGCTGATCCTCCTGTACCCTGCCACTCCACAGTCAACTGATCCTCCTGTGTCCTGCCACTCCACAGTCAACTGATCCTCCTGTACCCTGCCAGTCCACCCTGCCACTCCACAGTCAGCTGATCCTCCTGTACCCTGCCAGTCCACCCTGCCACTCCACAGTCAGCTGATCCTCCTGTGTCCTGCCACTCCACAGTCAACTGATCCTCCTGTGTCCTGCCATGGCAGCCTGTCATTATCTGCTAGGCCTATACCTGCTGTCATCTACTCTGCTCTACACTTCAGCAATTATCCTATTCCCTCCTCTTCCCTCCTCTCCTCTCTACACTGTCAACCACTCCTCTCACTCAAGGTATTATAGTGTATAAACCATGGAGACAAAATGGAACAGCTGATGGTTCCTAATGGCATATTATCTTCACTTCACTAAATTACTGTATAGTAGCTGCATGACAGCATACAAAAGCCAAAAGTTTGATGTTACTAAAATACTGCAGTTATATAAATGGGATAGAGAGCAAACCACCAAAATACAGTGTTATATAAAGTAGTCCAATCCTATCTCTTCTTACTGTATTATAAAGTAGTCCAACCCTATCTCTTCTTACTGTATTATAAAGTAGTCCAACCCTATCTCTTCTTACTGTATTATAAAGTAGTCCAACCCTATCTCTTCTTACTGTAGGTTACAGTATTATAAAGTAGTCCAACCCTATCTCTTCTTACTGTAGGTTACAGTATTATAAAGTAGTCCAACCCTATCTCTTCTTACTGTAGGTTACATTATTATAAAGTAGTCCAATCCTATCTCTTCTTACTGTATTATAAAGTAGTCCAACCCTATCTCTTCTTACTGTATTATAAAGTAGTCCAATCCTATCTCTTCTTACTGTATTAAACCCCCGGGCCCAAATTGATAAAGTAGTCCAAACCTATCTCTTCTTACTGTATTATAAAGTAGTCCAATCCTATCTCTTCTTACTGTATTATAAAGTAGTCCAATCCTATCTCTTCTTACTGTATTATAAAGTAGTCCAAACCTATCTCTTCTTACTGTATTATAAAGTAGTCCAACCCTATCTCTTCTTACTGTATTATAAAGTAGTCCAACCCTATCTCTTCTTACTGTATTATAAAGTAGTCCAACCCTATCTCTTCTTACTGTATTATAAAGTAGTCCAATCCTATCTCTTCTTACTGTATTATAAAGTAGTCCAAACCTATCTCTTCTTACTGTATTATAAAGTAGTCCAACCCTATCTCTTCTTACTGTATTATAAAGTAGTCCAAACCTATCTCTTCTTACTGTATTATAAAGTAGTCCAACCCTATCTCTTCTTACTGTATTATAAAGTAGTCCAACCCTATCTCTTCTTACTGTATTATAAAGTAGTCCAATCCTATCTCTTCTTACTGTAGGTTACAGTATTATAAAGTAGTCCAACCCTATCTCTTCTTACTGTATTATAAAGTAGTCCAACCCTATCTCTTCTTACTGTATTATAAAGTAGTCCAACCCTATCTCTTCTTACTGTATTATAAAGTAGTCCAACCCTATCTCTTCTTACTGTATTATAAAGTAGTCCAACCCTATCTCTTCTTACTGTAGGTTACAGTATTATAAAGTAGTCCAACCCTATCTCTCCTTACTGTAGGTTACAGTATTATAAAGTAGTCCAACCCTATCTCTTCTTACTGTAGGTTACATTATTATAAAGTAGTCCAATCCTATCTCTTCTTACTGTATTATAAAGTAGTCCAACCCTATCTCTTCTTACTGTATTATAAAGTAGTCCAATCCTATCTCTTCTTACTGTATTATAAAGTAGTCCAAACCTATCTCTTCTTACTGTATTATAAAGTAGTCCAATCCTATCTCTTCTTACTGTATTATAAAGTAGTCCAATCCTATCTCTTCTTACTGTATTATAAAGTAGTCCAAACCTATCTCTTCTTACTGTATTATAAAGTAGTCCAACCCTATCTCTTCTTACTGTATTATAAAGTAGTCCAACCCTATCTCTTCTTACTGTATTATAAAGTAGTCCAACCCTATCTCTTCTTACTGTATTATAAAGTAGTCCAATCCTATCTCTTCTTACTGTATTATAAAGTAGTCCAAACCTATCTCTTCTTACTGTATTATAAAGTAGTCCAACCCTATCTCTTCTTACTGTATTATAAAGTAGTCCAAACCTATCTCTTCTTACTGTATTATAAAGTAGTCCAACCCTATCTCTTCTTACTGTATTATAAAGTAGTCCAACCCTATCTCTTCTTACTGTATTATAAAGTAGTCCAATCCTATCTCTTCTTACTGTAGGTTACAGTATTATAAAGTAGTCCAACCCTATCTCTTCTTACTGTATTATAAAGTAGTCCAACCCTATCTCTTCTTACTGAGGTTACAGTATTATAAAGTAGTCCAACCCTATCTCTTCTTACTGTAGGTTACAGTATTATAAAGTAGTCCAATCCTATCTCTTCTTACTGTAGGTTACAGTATTATAAAGTAGTCCAACCCTATCTCTTCTTACAGTATTATAAAGTAGTCCAACCCTATCTCTTCTTACTGTATTATAAAGTAGTCCAATCCTATCTCTTCTTACTGTATTATAAAGTAGTCCAACCCTATCTCTTCTTACTGTATTATAAAGTAGTCCAACCCTATCTCTTCTTACTGTAGGTTACAGTATTATAAAGTAGTCCAACCCTATCTCTTCTTACTGTAGGTTACAGTATTATAAAGTAGTCCAACCCTATCTCTTCTTACTGTAGGTTACAGTATTATAAAGTAGTCCAACCCTATCTCTTCTTACTGTATTATAAAGTAGTCCAAACCTATCTCTTCTTACTGTATTATAAAGTAGTCCAACCCTATCTCTTCTTACTGTATTATAAAGTAGTCCAACCCTATCTCTTCTTACTGTAGGTTACAGTATTATAAAGTAGTCCAACCCTATCTCTTCTTACTGTAGGTTACTGTATTATAAAGTAGTCCAACCTATCTCTTCTTACTGTATTATAAAGTAGTCCAACCCTATCTCTTCTTACTGTATTATAAAGTAGTCCAACCCTATCTCTTCTTACTGTATTATAAAGTAGTCCAACCCTATCTCTTCTTACTGTATTATACAGTAGTCCAACCCTATCTCTTCTTACTGTAGGTTACTGTATTATAAAGTAGTCCAACCCTATCTCTTCTTACTGTATTATAAAGTAGTCCAACCCTATCTCTTCTTACTGTATTATAAAGTAGTCCAACCCTATCTCTTCTTACTGTATTATAAAGTAGTCCAACCCTATCTCTTCTTACTGTATTATAAAGTAGTCCAACCCTATCTCTTCTTACTGTATTATAAAGTAGTCCAACTCTATCTCTTCTTACTGTATTATAAAGTAGTCCAACCCTATCTCTTCTTACTGTATTATACAGTAGTCCAACCCTATCTCTTCTTACTGTAGGTTACTGTATTATAAAGTAGTCCAACCCTATCTCTTCTTACTGTATTATAACGTAGTCCAACCCTATCTCTTCTTACTGTATTATAAAGTAGTCCAATCCTATCTCTTCTTACTGTATTATAAAGTAGTCCAACCCTATCTCTTCTTACTGTATTATAAAGTAGTCCAACCCTATCTCTTCTTACTGTAGGTTACAGTATTATAAAGTAGTCCAACCCTATCTCTTCTTACTGTAGGTTACAGTATTATAAAGTAGTCCAACCCTATCTCTTCTTACTGTATTATAAAGTAGTCCAAACCTATCTCTTCTTACTGTATTATAAAGTAGTCCAACCCTATCTCTTCTTACTGTATTATAAAGTAGTCCAACCCTATCTCTTCTTACTGTAGGTTACAGTATTATAAAGTAGTCCAACCCTATCTCTTCTTACTGTAGGTTACTGTATTATAAAGTAGTCCAACCCTATCTCTTCTTACTGTATTATAAAGTAGTCCAACCCTATCTCTTCTTACTGTATTATAAAGTAGTCCAACCCTATCTCTTCTTACTGTATTATAAAGTAGTCCAACCCTATCTCTTCTTACTGTATTATAAAGTAGTCCAACCCTATCTCTTCTTACTGTATTATAAAGTAGTCCAACCCTATCTCTTCTTACTGTATTATAAAGTAGTCCAACCCTATCTCTTCTTACTGTATTATAAAGTAGTCCAACCCTATCTCTTCTTACTGTATAATAAAGTAGTCCAACCCTATCTCTTCTTACTGTATTATAAAGTAGTCCAACCCTATCTCTTCTTACTGTATTATACAGTAGTCCAACCCTATCTCTTCTTACTGTAGGTTACTGTATTATAAAGTAGTCCAACCCTATCTCTTCTTACTGTATTATAACGTAGTCCAACCCTATCTCTTCTTACTGTAGGTTACTGTATTATAAAGTAGTCCAACCCTATCTCTTCTTACTGTAGGTGGACTGTATTTCTGTTCCGATGCTTCTTTCAACCTCATGTACAGTAGTGACTTGTGGATAACAATTGTTTTCTGTCTGAGACCTCTGTAATTGTGTAGCTGTATTTATATTCTGGTGTATTTCTCAAACAAACTCAAAGAGAGAATCTCAATTGCATACTCTTCAGGTCCTTTCTCCTCGCCTCTTTCTCAATACCTCCTCCCATCTCCTCTCCTCTCACCCCCTCTCCTCCCATCCCGTCCCCTCTCCTCTCCTCCCCTCTCCTCTCGTCCCCTCTCCTCCCGTCCCCTCTCCTCTCGTCCCCTCTCCTCTCCTTCCATCCCCTCTCCTCCCATCCCCTCTCCTCCCATCCTATCCCCTCTCCTCCCATCCCATCCCCTCTCCTCCCATCCCATCCCCTCTCCTCCCATCCCATCCCCTCTCCTCCCATCCCATCCCCTCTCCTCCCATCCCATCCCATCCATCCCCTCTCCTCCCATCCCATCCCCTCTCCTCCCATCCCATCCCCTCTCCTCCCATCCCATCCCCTCTCCTCCCATCCCATCCCCTCTCCTCCCATCCCATCCCCTCTCCTCTCCTCCCATCCCCTCTCCTCCCATCCTATCCCCTCTCCTCCCATCCCCTCTCCTCCCATCCCCTCTCCTCCCATCCTATCCCCTCTCCTCTCCTCCCATCCCCTCTCCTCTCCTCCCATCCCCTCTCCTCTCATCCCATCCCCTCTCAACCCCTCTCCTCCCCCTCTGACCTTCTTCTCCAATGGTTTTTTGAGAAGGAGGTGAGGAGAGAGAGGACGCGAGGAGTACGCCATTTAGATTCTCTGATAGGTACTGAGACCTACTGCATGCCCCTAGATAACACTTTGGGGACCATAAATACACCACGTGGCCAGTGGAGTAGTGGTCTGTGATTGGTGCTGCAGATATACAGAATCCTATTTCATTCTAGTGTATTTTTACCAGACTGTGTGTCGTAGTGGTTTGATGCTTGAAAATAAAAGAGAGCCGCACACTCTCGGAGCTCAGATGCAAAAATGTAATACGTAAACCCTGATGAAGACAGCTTGGCTGTCGAAATGTTGGTATTACATTTTTTTTGCATCTGAGCTCCTAGAGTGTGCGGCTCTCTTTTATTTTCAAGTTGTCTACTCCGCTAGCCAGCACCTCGTCTTTATAGGTGTGCGTTTATTTTTCTTCTAGATCGTAGTGGTTTGATGCAACATAAAGCTGTGGCTGGTGTAGGAGTGGTGATGTTTTGTTACTCTGTGATTAAGTCGGCCGGTGTTGATGGTAAAACTGCGTGGTTTATGGGTAATGTAGAGTGGCAGGCAGTGCTTTATGATGAGGGAGGACGATTATTTTTTAATGAGCACGGCCTTATTTCTATTACACCATATTGGATGACTGTCATTCATTTTCCATTCATCCAGTTCAATGTAACAGTGATAGGTTTAGGATACTGTCATTCATATTCACCCAGTTCAATGTAACAGTGATAGGTTTAGGATACTGTCATTCATATTCACCCAGTTCAATGTAACAGCGATAGGTTTAGGATACTGTCATTCACCCAGATCAATGTAACGGCGATAGGTTTAGGATACTGTCATTCATATTCACCCAGTTCAATGTAACAGTGATAGGTTTAGGATACTGTCATTCATATTCACCCAGTTCAATGTAACAGTGATAGGTTTAGGCTACTACCTGATACTGTAATGGTCTCTAAACCCATCATGAGGCTACAACCTGGCCTATGAATGAACCGATACTGTAATGGTCTCTAAACCCATCATGAGGCTGCTACAACCTGGCCTATGAATGAACCGATACTGTAATGGTCTCTAAACCCATCATGAGGCTACAACCTGGCCTATGAATGAACCGATACTGTAATGGTCTCTAAACCCATCATGAGGCCGCTACAACCTGGCCTATGAATGAACCGATACTGTAATGGTCTCTAAACCCATCATGAGGCTGCTACAACCTGGCCTATGAATGAACCGTTTACAACGTAGGTGCACACAGGTCGATCATTACTTCAACAAACGAGAGTTTCTATTGGACAAATACAGGTATGTTTATCCTCATTTCGTTCCGTTTGCTTCCGTTTAAGAAAATGAATACACCCCCGATCACACACAAACACGCAAACACTATTGACTTTCATAGCAGCCACATACAAAACAGATCATTTTGCTTTATGGATCATTTCTCGTCTCACCTTTTCCCTTCGCTTGTGAACTTCAGTGCACAACACTGCTGTTTCTGACCAGTTGAAAAAACCTCCCCAAGCCAAACCTTCATATCATAATCGCTATCCGCTACACACACAGCCTATATCGTTGTCACCCTGTAATAACATCATTGTCAACATAGCCACTAGAAATAAGACGTTAGTAAACCTGCTACAATCATGCAGTACAGTGTACAGTCAGCAAGCAGTATAGCAGTTACACCAGCGGGCCCTGGTGGCAATACATGAATAAAACCAAAAGCTTACTTTGACTAGGAAGAGTTCTAGTGTTGGATATCCATAGCCAGTTAGCTAACATAGCATCCTTCTCTGTTTGAGCCGGGTGTTTGAGTAGGCTAAGCTAGTTAGCTAACATAGCATCCTTCTCTGTTTGAGCCGGGGGTTTGAGTAGGCTAAACTAGCTAGCTAACATAGCATCCTTCTCTGTTTGAGCCGGGGGTTTGAGTAGGCTAAACTAGCTAGCTAACATAGCATCCTTCTCTGTTTGAGCCGGGTGTTTGAGTAGGCTAAACTAGCTAGCTAACATAGCATCCTTCTCTGTTTGAGCTAAACTAGCTAGCTAACATAGCATCCTTCTCTGTTTGAGCCGGGTGTTTGAGTAGGCTAAACTAGTTAGCTAACATAGCATCCTTCTCTGTTTGAGCCGGGTGTTTGAGTAGGCTAAGCTAGCTAGCTAACATAGCATCCTTCTCTGTTTGAGCCGGGTGTTTGAGTAGGCTAAACTAGTTAGCTAACATAGCATCCCTCTCTGTTTGAGCCGGGTGTTTGAGTAGGCTAAATTAGCTAGCTAACATAGCATCCTTCTCTGTTTGAGCTAAACTAGCTAGCTGCATTCACAAGCTAAGTGAAAGGGAAAAAAATACAATTAATTATACCTCTCTCGCTCTCTCTTGCTTCTCCTTCATTTTTAAATGAATTTGTTAAAAACTGCACAACTATTGTCTTTCTCTCTCTTTGAGTCAATTACTCACCACATTTTAAACACTGCTGTACTAACTAGCGATAGCTTATACTTTCAGTAATATATTTATTATCTTTGATTGTGTGGACAACATGTCAGTTCATGCTGCAAGAGATCTGATAGGTTGGAGGACATCCTCTTGAAGTTGTCATAATTACTGTGTAAGTCTATGGAAGGGGGTGAGAACCATGAGCCTCTCAGGTTTTGTATTGAAGTCATTGTACTCAGAGGAGGACGGAACCTAGTTGTCCTCAGGCTACACCATGGTGCTACCCTACAGAGTGCTGTTGATGCTACTGTAGACCTTCATTACAAAATACTGTGCTTTAATAAATTATTTTGTGATGTGAATATATTTAGTATAGCTTTATCTAAAAATGATTACGTTTTTAAATGTTTCACTATTTTTATTGTAAGGGTAGTATACTGGGTAGATGGTGTTTACGGCTGGTGTATTGTCACGGTACTTACTGATGAAGTTGGTCTGTCCGGTGTAGATGGTGTACTGCAGTTCGTAGGAGGTGACGCTGAACTCGTCCTCAGACGTCCAGTGAACTGTGATGGTGTCGTGGGAGGCAGTACACAGCTCATCACGTATGGAGGGAGGACTGGGAGCTACAGGGTCAAACAAGGCAAATGTTGGTGTTTTGTAAAGTACATTGTGAAAATGAGTTTGTGAAATGACACGTTAAATAAATGTTGATTTGATTTGTTTATCCCACATTCACATAAATGTTGATCAATTTGCACGGCCTCTCCTGTCTAAAGGAAACCTACGAAAGTAAAGTTCTGACCAACTGTTTGTTTATCTGTGCGTCTCTGGTGGTTGTTTATGTTTCAATATAACGACTCCAGAGGCTTGCAGGGCGGACATCTGTCACCAGATAGGTTCATTATTTACCAAAAGTGGTCATGTGTTTTTGTTGTTAGTGAAAGCCCCAGCCCCCCCCCCCCCCCCCCCACCCCACCCTCCCACTCCACCCCCTCACACCTGTCAGGTAGTCCAGTCCCTCTAGGATCTTCTTCTCTCGGGAAAAGTCCAGGGCAAAGTTATCAAAGGCTTCGTTCAGGTTCACATCTGGAATCAGCACCTGGGATGAGGCCGTGGCCATGGCAACCCTGAGAGGAAGAGAAAGAGAGACAGAGAGAGAAAGAGACAGAGAGACAGAGAGAGACAGATAGATAGAGAGAGAGACAGAGAGAAAGAGAGACAGAGAGTGACAGAGAGAGAGAGAGACAGACAGACAGACAGACAGACAGACAGACAGACAGACAGACAGACAGACAGACAGACAGACAGACAGACAGACAGACAGACAGACAGACAGACAGACAGACAGACAGACAGACAGACAGACAGACAGACAGACAGACAGACAGACAGACAGACAGACAGAGACAGAGATCTTGTCAGAATGGAGAACCTCAGCAGGAGAACGATGCAGAAGCAGAGACCCAGAATGATCTCTCTCTCTCTCCCTGTGCGTGTAGGAGCCCTGCTGTGCCTAACCCTACAACCTTCATATTCCAGCCTGTCTCCATCATGGGAGGACTGGGAGGACATGGGAGGACATGGGAGGACTGGGAGGACATGGGAGGACATGGGAGGACTGGGAGGACATGGGAGGACTGGGAGGACATGGGAGGACATGGGAGGACTGGGAGGACATGGGAGGACTGGGAGGACTGGGAGGACATGGGAGGACATGGGAGGACTGGGAGGACATGGGAGGACATGGGAGGACTGGGAGGACTGGGAGAACATGGGATGACATGGGAGGACTGGGAGGACTGGGAGGACATGGGAGGACTGGGAGGACATGGGAGGACTGGGAGGACATGGGGGAGTTCCAGGAAGGGAGGTATCGGGAGGATATCAGGGGTGAGAGAGAGATGGCAGGGAGAGGGATGTCTGTCTTTCCTTTTGGTCACCTTCATGCTGGATAGCTATAGGGGCCTGGCAGGGGAGGTAAAGGATGATTTCATGGGGGAGGGATGGGGAGGTTAAGGATGTTTCATGGGGGAGGGATGGGGAGGTTAAGGATGATTTAATTGGGGAGGGATGGGGAGGTTAAGGATGATTTCATGGGGGAGGGATGGGGAGGTAAAGGATGA
>NC_060195.1:7436851-7456851 GCF_021184085.1 Oncorhynchus gorbuscha | reverse complement strand
TCCTCTCTTCTCTTCTCCCCTCCTCTCTTCTCTTCTCTTCTCCCCTCCTCTCTTCTCTTCTCCCCTCCGCTCCTCTCTTCTCTTCTCCCCTCCTCCTTTTCTCTCCTCTTCTCTTCTCTTCTCCCCTCCGCTCTTCTCTTCTCCCCTCCGCTCCTCTCTTCTCTTCTCTTCCCCCCTCTCCTCTCTTCTCTTCTCCCCTCCGCTCCTCTCTTCTCTTCTCTTCTCCCCTCCTCTCCCCTCATCTTCCCCCTCCTTTCCTTTCCTTTCCTCTCCTCTCTTCTCCTCTTCCCTCCTCTCCCCTCATCTTCCCTCCTTTCCTTTCCTTTCCTCTCCTCTCTTCTCCTCTCTTCCCTCCCTCTCCCCCCCCTCCGCTCCTCTCTTCTCTTCTCCTCTCTTCTCCTTCTCCCCTCCTCTCCCCTCCTCTCTTCTCCTCCTCTCCCCCGCTCCTCTTCCCCCCCGCTCCTCTCTCTTCTCTCTCCCCTCCTTCTCCCCTCCCCTCCGCTCCTCTCTTCTCTTCTCTTCTCTCCTCCTCTCCTCTGTTCTCTTCTCCTCCTCTCTCCCCTCCCCTCCCCTCCCTCCTCTCCTCTCTTCCCCTCCTCTCTTCTCTTCTCCCCTCCTCCTCCCTCCGCTCCTCTGTTCTCTTCTCCTCTTCCCTCCTCTCCCCTCATCTTCCCTCCTTTCCTTTCCTTTCCTTTCCTCTCCTCTCTTCTCCTCTCTTCCCTTCTCCCCTCCGCTCCTCTCTTCTCTTCTCCCCTCCTCCTCCTCTGCTCCCTTCTCTTCTCTCCTCCCTCCTATCCTCTCTCCTTCTTCTCCTTCTCCTTCTCAGATCTCATCTTCCCTCCTTTCCTTTCCTTTTCACCCTCCTTTTCTCAACCTTCCCATGTCCTCTGCACCCCTTCTTTCTCCTTCATGTTGTCCTCTCCTTCCTTCTCATTCTCTCCGTTCTCTGTAGACGCTTGCCATAGACCTTTCACAAGACTGTACATCTGTCACTACTAAACTCAGAGCTGCGACCAAGGGAAAAGAAATATGCTTCCACTGCAAACTCAGACGACACCTCGCAATCTTCAGTTTTTCTGATGTCACCCGTGGAGTGTCGTGACAGGCTGTGTGACAAGTCCCCCTTCCCTCTCTCACTGTGGCAGTTGCAGTGACACGTTGTGAATGCAGCGTTTTAACTGCCACCTACAACGTCTCCGTGACTCAGACAGGCTGGCACACACATCAGATGGTTTGAGACTAGCCAGAGGAAGAGTATGGTTTGAGACAGCGTGGTTTGAGACTCAGCCAGAGGAAGAGTATGGTTTGAGACTCAAGACTGTGTGTAGCCAGAGGAAGAGTATGGTTTGGAGAAGACTCAGCCAGAGGAAGAGTCAGCTTCTTTGAGACTCAGTCAGAGGAAGAGTATGGTTTGAGACTCAGCCAGAACCTCATATGGTTTGAACTCAGAGAGGAAGAGTATGGTTTGAAAGAGGAAGAGTATGGTTTGAGACAAAAGAGTATGGTTTGAGACGCCAGAGGAAGAGTATGGTTTGAGACCAGCGTATGGTTCAAGACTCAGTCAGAGGAAGAGTATGGTTTGAGACTCAGCCAGAGGAAGAGTATGGTTTGAGACTCAGCCAGGGAAGAGTGGTTTGAGACTCAGCCAGAGGAAGAGTGAGACTGCCAGGGAAGAGTATGGTTTGAGACTCAGCCAGAGGAAGAGTATGGTTTGAGACTCAGCCAGAGGAAGAGTATGGTTTGAGACTCAGACCAGAGGAAGAGTATGGTTTGAGACTCAGCCAGAGGAAGAGTATGGTTTGAGACTCAGCCAGAGGAAGAGTATGGTTTGAGACTCAGCCAGAGGAAGAGTATGGTTTGAGACTCAGCCAGAGGAAGAGTATGGTTTGAGACTCAGCCAGAGGAAGAGTATGGTTTGAGACTCAGCCAGGTTTTTGAGACTCAGCCAGAGGAAGAGTATGGTTTGAGACTCAGCCAGAGGAAGAGTATGGTTTGAGACTCAGCTATGGTTTGAGACTCAGCCAGAGGAAGAGTATGGTTTGAGACTCAGCCAGAGGAAGAGTATGGTTTGAGACTCAGCCAGAGGAAGAGTATGGTTTGAGACTCAGCCAGAGGAAGAGTATGGTTTGAGACTCAGCCAGAGGAAGAGACTATGGTTTGAGACTCAGCCAGAGGAAGAGTATGGTTTGAGACTCAGCCAGAGGAAGAGACTCAGCCAGAGGAAGAGTATGGTTTGAGACTCAGCCAGAGGAAGAGTATGGTTTGAGACTCAGCCAGAGGAAGAGTATGGTTTGAGACTCAGCCAGAGGAAGAGTATGGTTTGAGACTCAGCCAGAGGAAGAGTCAGACTCAGCAGAGGAAGAGTATGGTTTGAGACTCAGCCAGAGGAAGAGTATGGTTTGAGACTCAGCCAGAGGAAGAGTATGGTTTGAGACTCAGCCAGAGGAAGAGTATGGTTTGAGACTCAGCCAGAGGAAGAGTATGGTTTGAGACTCAGAGGAAGAGTATGGTTTGAGACAGAGGAAGAGTATGGTTTGAGACTCAGCAGAGGAAGAGTATGGTTTGAGACTCAGCCAGAGGAAGAGTATGGTTTGAGACTCAGCCAGAGGAAGAGTATGGTTTGAGACTCAGCCAGAGGAAGAGTATGGTTTGAGACTCAGCCAGAGGAAGAGTATGGTTTGAGACTCAGTCAGAGGAAGAGTATGGTTTGAGACTCAGCCAGAGGAAGAGTATGGTTTGAGACTCAGCCAGAGGAAGAGTATGGTTTGAGACTCAGCCAGAGGAAGAGTATGGTTTGAGACTCAGCCAGAGGAAGAGTATGGTTTGAGACTCAGTCAGAGGAAGAGTATGGTTTGAGACTCAGCCAGAGGAAGAGTATGGTTTGAGACTCAGCCAGAGGAAGAGTATGGTTTGAGACTCAGCCAGAAGAGTATGAGACTCAGCCAGTATGGTTTGAGACTCAGCCAGAGGAAGAGTATGGTTTGAGACTCAGCCAGAGGAAGAGTATGGTTTGAGACTCAGCCAGAGGAAGGTTTGAGACTCAGCCAGAGGAAGAGTATGGTTTGAGACTAGTCAGAGGAAGAGTGGTTTGAGACTCAGCCAGAGGAAGAGTATGGTTTGAGACTCAGCCAGAGGAAGAAGAGTATGGTTTGAGACTCAGCCAGAGGAAGAGTATGGTTTGAGACTCAGCCAGAGGAAGAGTATGGTTTGAGAGAGAGGAAGAGTATGGTTTGAGACTCAGCCAGAGGAAGAGTATGGTTTGAGACTCAGCCAGAGGAAGAGTATGGTTTGAGACTCAGCCAGAGGAAGATGGTTTGAGACTCAGCCAGAGGAAGAGTATGGTGAGACTCAGCCAGAGGAAGAGTATGGTTTGAGACTCAGCCAGAGGAAGAGTATGGTTTGAGACTCAGCCAGAGGAAGAGTATGGTTTGAGACTCAGAGAGGAAGAGTATGGTTTGAGACTCAGCCAGAGGAAGAGTATGGTTTGAGACTCAGCCAGAGGAAGAGTATGGTTTGAGAGGAAGAGTATGGTTTGAGACTCAGCCAGAGGAAGAGTATGGTTTGAGACTCAGCCAGAGGAAGAGTATGGTTTGAGACTCAGCCAGAGGAAGAGTATGGTTTGAGACTCAGTCAGAGGAAGAGTATGGTTTGAGACTCAGCCAGAGGAAGAGTATGGTTTGAGACTCAGCCAGAGGAAGAGTATGGTTTGAGACTCAGCCAGAGGAGTATGGTTTGAGACTCAGCCAGAGGAAGAGTATGGTTTGAGACTCAGCCAGAGGAAGAGTATGGTTTGAGACTCAGCCAGAGGAAGAGTATGGTTTGAGACTCAGCCAGAGGAAGAGTATGGTTTGAGACTCAGCCAGAGGAAGAGTATGAGACTCAGCCAGAGGAAGAGTATGGTTGAGACTCAGCCAGAGGAAGAGTATGGTTTGAGACTCAGCCAGAGGAAGAGTATGGTTTGAGACTCAGCCAGAGGAAGAGACTCAGCCAGAGGAAGAGTATGGTTTGAGACTCAGCCAGAGGAAGAGTATGGTTTGAGACTCAGCCAGGTATGGTTTGAGACTCAGCCAGAGGAAGAGTATGGTTTGAGACTCAGCCAGAGGAAGAGTATGGTTTGAGACTCAGCCAGAGGAAGAGTATGGTTTGAGACTCAGCCAGAGGAAGAGTATGGTTTGAGACTCAGCCAGAGGAAGAGTATGGTTTGAGACTCAGCCAGAGGAAGAGTATGGTTTGAGACTCAGCCAGAGGAAGAGTATGGTTTGAGACTCAGCCAGAGGAAGAGTATGGTTTGAGACTCAGCCAGAGGAAGAGTATGGTTTGAGACTCAGCCAGAGGAAGAGTATGGTTTGAGACTCAGCCAGAGGAAGAGTATGGTTTGAGACTCAGTCAGAGGAAGAGTATGGTTTGAGACTCAGCCAGAGGAAGAGTATGGTTTGAGACTCAGCCAGAGGAAGAGTATGGTTTGAGACTCAGCCAGAGGAAGAGTATGGTTTGAGACTCAGCCAGAGGAAGAGTATGGTTTGAGACTCAGTCAGAGGAAGAGTATGGTTTGAGACTCAGCCAGAGGAAGAGTATGGTTTGAGACTCAGTCAGAGGAAGAGTATGGTTTGAGACTCAGTCAGAGGAAGAGTATGGTTTGAGACTCAGCCAGAGGAAGAGTATGGTTTGAGACTCAGCCAGAGGAAGAGGTTTGAGACTCAGCCAGAGGAAGAGTATGGTTTGAGACTCAGCCAGAGGAAGAGTATGGTTTGAGACTCAGGAGGAAGAGTTTTTGAGACTCAGCCAGAGGAAGAGTATGGTTTGAGACTCAGAGAGGAAGAGTATGGTTTGAGACTCAGTCAGAGGAAGAGTATGGTTTGAGACTCAGCCAGAGGAAGAGTATGGTTTGAGACTCAGCCAGAGGAAGAGTATGGTTTGAGACTCAGCCAGAGGAAGAGTATGGTTTGAGACTCAGCCAGAGGAAGAGTATGGTTTGAGACTCAGCCAGAGGAAGAGTATGGTTTGAGACTCAGGAGGAAGAGTATTGAGACTCAGCCTCAGCCAGAGGAAGAGTATGGTTTGAGACTCAGCCAGAGGAAGAGTATGGTTTGAGACTCAGCCAGAGGAAGAGTATGGTTTGAGACTCAGCCAGAGGAAGAGTATGGTTTGAGACTCAGCCAGGAGTATGGTTTGAGACTCAGCCAGAGGAAGAGTATGGTTTGAGACTCAGTCAGAGGAAGAGTATGGTTTGAGACTCAGCCAGAGGAAGAGTATGGTTTGAGACTCAGTCAGAGGAAGAGATGGTTTGAGACTCAGCCAGAGGAAGAGTATGGTTTGAGACTCAGTGAGACTCAGCCAGAGGAAGAGTATGGTTTGAGACTCAGCCAGAGGAAGAGTATGGTTTGAGACTCAGCCAGAGGAAGAGTATGGTTTGAGACTCAGCCAGAGGAAGAGTATGGTTTGAGACTCAGTCAGAAGAGTAAGACTCAGTCAGAGGAAGAGTATGGTTTGAGACTCAGCCAGAGGAAGATGTTTGAGACTGGTTTGAGACTCAGTCAGAGGAAGAGTATGGTTTGAGACTCAGTCAGAGGAAGAGTATGGTTTGAGACTCAGCTCAGAGGAAGAGTATGGTTTGAGACTCAGCCAGAGGAAGAGTATGGTTTGAGACTCAGCCAGAGGAAGAGTATGGTTTGAGACTCAGTCAGAGGAAGAGTATGGTTTGAGACTCAGCCAGAGGAAGAGTATGGTTTGAGACTCAGCCAGAGGAAGAGTATGGTTTGAGACTCAGCCAGAGGAAGAGTATGGTTTGAGACTCAGCCAGAGGAAGAGTATGGTTTGAGACTCAGCCAGGGAAGAGTATGGTTTGAGACTCAAGCCAGAGGAAGAGTATGGTTTGAGACTCAGAGAGGAAGAGTATGGTTTGAGACTCAGCCAGAGGAAGAGATGGTTTGAGACTCAGCCAGAGGAAGAGTATGGTTTGAGACTCAGCCAGAGGAAGAGTATGGTTTGAGACTCAGCCAGAGTGAACTCAGCCAGAGGAAGAGTATGGTTTGAGACTCAGCCAGAGGAAGAGTATGGTTTGAGACTCAGCCAGAGGAAGAGTATGAAGAGTATGGTTTGAGACTTGAGCTCAGCCAGAGGAAGAGTATGGTTTGAGACTCAGCCAGAGGAAGAGTATGGTTTGAGACTCAGCCAGAGGAAGAGTATGGTTTGAGACTCAGCCAGAGGAAGAGTATGGTTTGAGACTCAGTCAGAGGAAGAGTATGGTTTGAGACTCAGCCAGAGGAAGAGTATGGTTTGAGACTCAGCCAGAGGAAGAGTATGGTTTGAGACTCAGCCAGAGGAAGAGTATGGTTTGAGACTCAGCCAGAGGAAGAGTATGGTTTGAGACTCAGCCAGAGGAAGAGTATGGTTTGAGACTCAGTCAGAGGAAGAGTATGGACTCAGCCAGAGGAAGAGTGAGACTCAGCCAGAGGAAGAGTATGGTTTGAGACTCAGCCAGAGGAAGAGTTGGTTTGAGACTCAGCCAGAGGAAGAGTTTGAGACTGGAGGAAGAGTATTTTGAGACTCAGCCAGAGGAAGAGTATGGTTTGAGACTCAGCCAGAGGAAGAGTATGGTTTGAGACTCAGCCAGAGGAAGAGTATGGTTTGAGACTCAGCCAGAGGAAGAGTATGGTTTGAGACTCAGCCAGAGGAAGAGTATGGTTTGAGACTCAGCTATGGTTTGAGACTCAGCCAGAGGAAGAGTATGGTTTGAGACTCAGCCAGAGGAAGAGTATGGTTTGAGACTCAGCCAGAGGAAGAGTATGGTTTGAGACTCAGCCAGAGGAAGAGTATGGTTTGAGACTCAGCCAGAGGAAGAGTATGGTTTGAGACTCAGCCAGAGGAAGAGTATGGTTTGAGACTCAGCCAGAGGAAGAGTATGGTTTGAGACTCAGCCAGAGGAAGAGTATGGTTTGAGACTCAGTGAGTTTTTGAGACTCAGCCAGAGGAAGAGTATGGTTTGAGACTCAGCCAGAGGAAGAGTATGGTTTGAGACTCAGCCAGAGGAAGAGTTTTTGAGACTCAGTCAGAGGAAGAGTATGGTTTGAGACTCAGAGAGGAAGAGTATGGTTTGAGACTCAGCCAGAGGAAGAGTATGGTTTGAGACTCAGCCAGAGGAAGAGTATGGTTTGAGACTCAGCCAGAGGAAGAGTATGGTTTGAGACTCAGCCAGAGGAAGAGACTAGCCAGGGAAGAGTTTTTGAGACTCAGCCAGAGGAAGAGTATGGTTTGAGACTCAGCCTCAGCCAGAGGAAGAGTATGGTTTGAGACTCAGCCAGAGGAAGAGTATGGTTTGAGACTCAGCCAGAGGAAGAGTATGGTTTGAGACTCAGCCAGAGGAAGAGTATGGTTTGAGACTCAGCCAGAGGAAGAGTATGGTTTGAGACTCAGCAGAGGAAGAGTATGGTTTGAGACTCAGCCAGAGGAAGAGTATGGTTTGAGACTCAGCCAGAGGAAGAGTATGGTTTGAGACTCAGCCAGAGGAAGAGTATGGTTTGAGACTCAGCCAGAGGAAGAGTATGGTTTGAGACTCAGCCAGAGGAAGAGTATGGTTTGAGACTCAGCCAGAGGAAGAGATGGTTTGAGACTCAGCCAGAGGAAGAGTATGGTTTGAGACTCAGCCAGAGGAAGAGTATGGTTTGAGACTCAGCCAGAGGAAGAGTATGGTTTGAGACTCAGACTCAGCCAGAGAAGAGTATGAGACAGAGGAAGAGTATGGTTTGAGACTCAGCCAGAGGAAGAGTATGGTTTGAGACTCAGTCAGAGGAAGAGTATGGTTTGAGACTCAGCCAGAGGAAGAGTATGGTTTGAGACTCAGTATGGTTTGAGACAGAGGAAGAGTATGGTTTGAGACTCAGCCAGAGGAAGATGGTTTGAGACTCAGCCAGGGAAGAGTATGGTTTGAGACTCAGCCAGAGGAAGAGTATGGTTTGAGACTCAGCCAGAGGAAGAGTATGGTTTGAGACTCAGCCAGAGGAAGAGTATGGTTTGAGACTCAGCCAGAGGAAGAGTATGGTTTGAGACTCAGCCAGAGGAAGAGTATGGTTTGAGACTCAGTCAGGGAAGAGTATGAGACTCAGCCAGAGGAAGAGTATGGTTTGAGACTCAGTCAGAGGAAGAGTATGGTTTGAGACTCAGTCAGAGGAAGAGTATGGTTTGAGACTCAGCCAGAGGAAGAGTATGGTTTGAGACTCAGCCAGAGGAAGAGTATGGTTTGAGACTCAGCCAGAGGAAGAGTATGGTTTGAGACTCAGCCAGAGGAAGAGTATGGTTTGAGACTCAGCCAGAGGAAGAGTATGGTTTGAGACTCAGCCAGAGGAAGAGTATGGTTTGAGACTCAGCCAGAGGAAGAGTATGGTTTGAGACTCAGCCAGAGGAAGAGTATGGTTTGAGACTCAGCCAGAGGAAGAGTATGGTTTGAGACTCAGCCAGAGGAAGAGTATGGTTTGAGACTCAGCCAGAGGAAGAGTATGGTTTGAGACTCAGCCAGAGGAAGAGTATGGTTTGAGACTCAGCCAGAGGAAGAGTATGGTTTGAGACTCAGCCAGAGGAAGAGTATGGTTTGAGACTCAGCCAGAGGAAGAGTATGGTTTGAGACTCAGCCAGAGGAAGAGTATGGTTTGAGACTCAGCCAGAGGAAGAGTATGGTTTTTGAGACTCAGCCAGAGGAAGAGTATGGTTTGAGACTCAGTCAGAGACTCAGCCAGAGGAAGAGTATGGTTTGAGACTCAGCCAGAGGAAGAGTATGGTTTGAGACTCAGCCAGAGGAAGAGTATGAACTCAGAGAGGAAGAGTATGGTTTGAGACTCAGCCAGAGGAAGAGTATGGTTTGAGACTCAGCCAGAGGAAGAGTATGGTTTGAGACTCAGCCAGAGGAAGAGTATGGTTTGAGACTCAGAGAGGAAGAGTATGGTTTGAGACTCAGCCAGAGGAAGAGTATGGTTTGAGACTCAGCCAGAGGAAGAGTATGGTTTGAGACTCAGCCAGAGGAAGAGTATGGTTTGAGACTCAGCCAGAGGAAGAGTATGGTTTGAGACTCAGCCAGAGGAAGAGTATGGTTTGAGACTCAGCCAGAGGAAGAGTATGGTTTGAGACTCAGCCAGGTGAAGAGTATGGTTTGAGACTCAGCCAGAGGAAGAGTATGGTTTGAGACTCAGCCAGAGGAAGAGTATGGTTTGAGACTCAGCCAGAGGAAGAGTAGTATGGTTTGAGACTCAGCCAGAGGAAGAGTATGGTTTGGAGACTCAGCCAGAGGAAGAGTATGGTTTGAGACTCAGCCAGAGGAAGACTCAGTAGAGGAAGAGTATGGTTTGAGACTCAGCCAGAGGAAGAGTAGACTCAGCCAGAGGAAGAGTATGGTTTGAGACTCAGCCAGAGGAAGAGTATGGTTTGAGACTCAGCCAGAGGAAGAGTATGGTTTGAGACTCAGCCAGAGGAAGAGTATGGTTTGAGACTCAGCCAGAGGAAGAGTATGGTTTGAGACTCAGCCAGAGGAAGAGTATGGTTTGAGACTCAGCCAGAGGAAGAGTATGGTTTGAGACTCAGCCAGAGGAAGAGTATGGTTTGAGACTCAGCCAGAGGAAGAGTATGGTTTGAGACTCAGAGAGGAAGAGAGGAAGAGTATGGTTTGAGACTCAGCCAGAGGAAGAGTATGGTTTGAGACTCAGCCAGAGGAAGAGTATGGTTTGAGACTCAGAGAGGAAGAGTATGGTTTGAGACTCAGCCATATGGTTTGAGACTCAGCCAGAGGAAGAGTATGGTTTGAGACTCAGCCAGAGGAAGAGTATGGTTTGAGACTCAGCCAGAGGAAGAGTATGGTTTGAGACTCAGCCAGAGGGTTTGAAGACTCAGCCAGAGGAAGAGTATGGTTTGAGACTGGTTGGTTTGAGACTCAGCCAGAGGAAGAGTATGGTTTGAGACTCAGCCAGAGGAAGAGTATGGTTTGAGACTCAGCCAGAGGAAGAGTATGGTTTGAGACTCAGCCAGAGGAAGAGTAAGGTTTGAGACTCAGCCAGAGGAAGAGTATGGTTTGAGACTCAGCCAGAGGAAGAGTATGGTTTGAGACTCAGCCAGAGGAAGAGTATGGTTTGAGACTCAGCCAGAGGAAGAGTATGGTTTGAGACTCAGCCAGAGGAAGAGTATGGTTTGAGACTCAGCCAGAGGAAGAGTATGGTTTGAGACTCAGCCAGAGGAAGAGTATGGTTTGAGACTCAGCCAGAGGAAGAGTATGGTTTGAGACTCAGCCAGAGGAAGAGTATGAAGAGTATGGTTTGAGACTCAGCCAGAGGAAGATGGTTTGAGACTCAGGTATGGTTTGAGACTCAGCCAGAGGAAGAGTATGGACTCAGAGAGGAAGAGTATGGTTTGAGACTCAGCCAGAGGAAGAGTATGGTTTGAGACTCAGCCAGAGGAAGAGTATGGTTTGAGACTCAGCCAGAGGAAGAGTATGGTTTGAGACTCAGTCAGAGGAAGAGTATGGTTTGAGACTCAGTCAGAGGAAGAGTATGGTTTGAGACTCAGTCAGAGGAAGAGTATGGTTTGAGACTCAGCCAGAGGAAGAGTATGGTTTGAGACTCAGTCAGAGGAAGAGTATGGTTTGAGACTCAGCCAGAGGAAGAGTATGGTTTGAGACTCAGCCAGAGGAAGAGTATTTGGACTCAGTTTGAGACTCAGCCAGAGGAAGAGTATGGTTTGAGACTCAGAGAGGAAGAGTATGGTTTGAGACTCAGCCAGAGGAAGAGTATGAGACTCAGTCAGAGGAAGAGTATGGTTTGAGACTCAGTCAGAGGAAGAGTATGGTTTGAGACTCAGCCAGAGGAAGAGTATGGTTTGAGACTCAGCCAGAGGAAGAGTATGGTTTGAGACTCAGCCAGAGGAAGAGTATGGTTTGAGACTCAGGTTTGAGACTCAGCCAGAGGAAGGTTTGAGACTCATGGTTTTTGAGACTCAGCCAGAGGAAGAGTATGGTTTGAGACTCAGCCAGAGGAAGAGTATGGTTTGAGACTCAGCCAGAGGAAGAGTATGGTTTGAGACTCAGCCAGAGGAAGAGTATGGTTTGAGACTCAGCCAGAGGAAGAGTATGGTTTGAGACTCAGCCAGAGGAAGAGTATGGTTTGAAGAGTATGGTTTGAGACTCAGCCAGAGGAAGAGTATGGTTTGAGACTCAGCAGAGGAAGAGTATGGTTTGAGACTCAGCCAGAGGAAGAGTATGGTTTGAGACTCAGCCAGAGGAAGAGTATGGTTTGAGACTCAGCCAGAGGAAGAGTATGGTTTGAGACTCAGTCAGAGGAAGAGTATGGTTTGAGACTCAGCCAGAGGAAGAGTATGGTTTGAGACTCAGCCAGAGGAAGAGTATGGTTTGAGACTCAGCCAGAGGAAGAGTATGGTTTGAGACTCAGCCAGAGGAAGAGTATGGTTTGAGACTCAGCCAGAGGAAGAGTATGGTTTGAGACTCAGCCAGAGGAAGAGTATGGTTTGAGACTCAGCCAGAGGAAGAGTATGGAGGAAGAGTTGGTTTGAGACTCAGCCAGAGGAAGAGTATGGTTTGAGACTCAGCCAGAGGAAGAGTATGGTTTGAGACTCAGCCAGAGGAAGAGTATGGTTTGAGACAGAGGAAGAGTATGGTTTGAGACTCAGCCAGAGGAAGAGTATGGTTTGAGACTCAGCCAGAGGAAGAGTATGGTTTGAGACTCAGCCAGAGGAAGAGTATGGTTTGAGACTCAGCCAGAGGAAGAGTATGGTTTGAGACTCAGCCAGAGGAAGAGTATGGTTTGAGACTCAGCCAGAGGAAGAGTATGGTTTGAGACTCAGGAAGAGTATTTTGAGACTCAGTCAGAGGAAGAGTATGGTTTGAGACTCAGCCAGAGGAAGAGTATGGTTTGAGACTCAGCCAGAGGAAGAGTATGGTTTGAGACTCAGCCAGAGGAAGAGTATGGTTTGAGACTCAGCCAGAGGAAGAGTATGGTTTGAGACTCAGCCAGAGGAAGAGTATGGTTTGAGACTCAGCCAGAGGAAGAGTATGGTTTGAGACTCAGCCAGAGGAACTCAGAGGAAGAGTATGGTTTGAGACTCAGCCAGAGGAAGAGTATGGTTTGAGACTCAGTAGAGGAAGAGTGGTTTGAGACTCAGCCAGAGGAAGAGTATGGTTTGAGACTCAGCCAGAGGAAGAGTATGGTTTGAGACTCAGCCAGAGGAAGAGTATGGTTTGAGACTCAGCCAGAGGAAGAGTATGGTTTGAGACTCAGAGAGGAAGAGTATGGTTTGAGACTCAGCCAGAGGAAGAGTATGGTTTGAGACTCAGTCAGAGGAAGAGTATGGTTTGAGACTCAGCCAGAGGAAGAGTATGGTTTGTTTGGTTTGAGACTCAGCCAGAGGAAGAGTATGGTTTGAGACTCAGCCAGAGGAAGAGTATGGTTTGAGACTCAGCCAGAGGAAGAGTATGGTTTGAGACTCAGCCAGAGGAAGAGTATGGTTTGAGACTCAGCCAGAGGAAGAGTATGGTTTGAGACTCAGCCAGAGGAAGAGTATGGTTTTTGAGACTCAGCCAGAGGAAGAGACTATGGTTTGAGACTCAGCCAGAGGAAGATGGTTTGAGACTCAGCCAGAGGAAGAGTATGGTTTGAGACTCAGCCAGAGGAAGAGTATGGTTTGAGACTCAGCCAGCTCAGAGAGGAAGAGTATGGTTTGAGACTCAGCCAGAGGAAGAGTATGGTTTGAGACTCAGCCAGAGGAAGAGTATGGTTTGAGACTCAGCCTCAGAGAGGAAGAGTATGGTTTGAGACTCAGCCAGAGAAGAGTATGGTTTGAGAGAGTATGGTTTGAGACTCAGCCAGAGGAAGAGTATGGTTTGAGACTCAGCCAGAGGAAGAGTATGGTTTGAGACTCAGTCAGAGGAAGAGTATGGTTTGAGACTCAGGAGGAAGAGTATGGTTTGAGACTCAGTCAGAGGAAGAGTATGGTTTTTGAGACTCAGCCAGAGGAAGAGTATGGTTTGAGACTCAGCCAGAGGAAGAGTATGGTTTGAGACTCAGCCAGAGGAAGAGTATGGTTTGAGACTCAGTCAGAGGAAGAGTATGGTTTGAGACTCAGCCAGAGGAAGAGTATGGTTTGAGACTCAGTCAGAGGAAGAGTATGGTTTGAGACTCAGTCAGGGGAAGAGTATGGTTTGAGACTCAGCCAGAGGAAGAGTATGGTTTGAGACTCAGCCAGAGGAAGAGTATGGTTTGAGACTCAGTCAGAGGAAGAGTATGGTTTGAGACTCAGTCAGAGGAAGAGTATGGTTTGAGACTCAGCCAGAGGAAGAGTATGGTTTGAGACTCAGCCAGAGGAATGGTTTGAGACTCAGTATGGTTTGAGACTCAGAGGAAGAGTAGGTTTGAGACTCAGCCAGAGGAAGAGTATGGTTTGAGACTCAGTCAGAGGAAGAGTATGGTTTGAGACTCAGTATGGTTTGAGACTTAGTGTGAGGAAGAGTATGGTACCTTGGACCAGCCAGAGGAAGAGTATGGTATTAAGGGTTAGTGTGAGGAAGACTATGGTACCTTGGACCATAGGGGTCCAGTATAGTATTAAGGGTTAGTGTGTAGGAAGACTACTGGACCAGTACCTTGGACCATAGGGGTCCAGTATAGTATTAAGGGTTAGTGTGTAGAAGACTACTGTACCTTGGACCATAGGGGTCCAGTATAGTATTAAGGGTTAGTGTGTAGAAGACTACTGTACCTTGGACCGTAGGGGTCCAGTATAGTATTAAGGGTTAGTGTGTAGAAGACTACTGTACCTTGGACCATAGGGGTCCAGTATAGTATGAAGGGTTAGTGTGTAGAAGACTACTGTACCTTGGACTCCTTGATCTTGACAGCGATGATCTGTTTCCTCTGGCGTATGATCTCTACAAGCTCATCACACTCCTCCACTAGCTTGGCCTCATGCATCGCTGTGTTCACCTGGGGACAGAAGCACAGCACACTTTAACACGGTGTCCAAACAAACACTAACACAGGGTTTTAAAAATAACAACAACAGCCACAACACTGTAGCTGAGACCTCGTCAATGGCTGTGTTCGCCTGAGGTAAGCTTTAACACACTGGCCAACACAAACACTTACACAGAGTTCAAACAACAACAACAACACTCTAGCTGAGACCATGTCAACAGCTGTGTTCGCCTGAGGTAGGCTTTAATACGCTGGCCAACACAAACACTTACACAGAGTTCAAACAACAACAACAACAACACTCTAGCTGAGACCATGTCAACAGCTGTGTTCGCCTGAGGTAGGCTTTAATACGCTGGCCAACACAAACACTTACACAGAGTTCAAACAACAACAACAACAACACTCTAGCTGAGACCATGTCAACAGCTGTGTTCGCCTGAGGTAGGCTTTAATACGCTGGCCAACACAAACACTTACACAGAGTTCAGATCAACACAACACTGTTCAGTGATAGCCTAGACTTCACCCAAGCTTCATGTAGAAAGTTACATTTGCCATCTACATTTTTTGGTAACACATGTTCAGGTATAAACATGATTTCTTTTGACAGATTCGTTATTAATGTGTGATTAGAATGTGATATTCTGTAAACTTTAAAAAGGGGATTTTCTCATTATACAGGGTTGTGACTCCGTAACAAACTGCAGAGTCTAAAACTGTTCACCAGGGATACATAACACCTCCGAACACTGATCATCACTCCACAAAGCTCATTATGGCAGTAAGATCCACTTAAATGTGTTAATCACACACACACACACACACACACACACACACACACACACACACACACACACACACACACACACACACACACACACACACACACACACACACACACACACACACACACACACACACACACACACACACACACACACACACACACACACACACACACACACACACACACAAACAAACCCCATTAATTCCATAAGAGGCATCTTATTAACGGAGGCCGGTAATCAACAAGGATGGACGCAATGCTCCAACAGAACTGTGGATCACTCCACAGCAACATGACGGATTCACCACGCAGATCCACGAGGCAGAATGATATTCTCATGTTCCCTGTGTCACCGAATCTCATCCTACTGCCTACACCCTACTGAAACACCGAACCAGGGATACATTATCATCTGAACCAGGGATACATTATCATGTGAACCAGAGATACATCATTATCATCTGAACCAGAGGTACATTATCAGCTGAACCAGGGATACATTATCATCTGAACCAGGGATACATCATTATAATCTGAACCAGCGATACATTATCGTCTGAGCCAGAGATACATTATCATCTGAACCAGGGATACGTCATTATCATCTGAACCAGGGATACATCATTATCATCTGAACCAGCGATACATTATCGTCTGAGCCAGAGATACATTATCATCTGAACCAGGGATACATCATTATCATCTGAACCAGAGATACATTATCATGTGAACCAGGGATACATCATTATCATCTGAACCAGGGATACATCATTATCATCTGAACCAGCGATACATTATCACGTGAACCAGGGATGCATCATTATCATCTGAACCAGGGATACATTGTCATCTGAACCAGGGATGCATCATTATCATCTGAACCAGGGATGCATCATTATCATCTGAGCCAGAGATACATTGTCATCTGAACCAGATATACATTATCATCTGAACCAGGGATACATTATCATGTGAACCAGGGATGCATCATTATCATCTGAACCAGGGATACATTATCACGTGAACCAGGGATGCATCATTATCATCTGAACCAGGGATACATTGTCATCTGAACCAGGGATGCATCATTATCATCTGAACCAGGGATGCATCATTATCATCTGAACCAGGGATACATTGTCATCTGAACCAGAGATACATTATCATCTGAACCAGGGATACATCCTCACTAATATTGTGCCCAATGCTCAGGGATACAGAGCATTCAGAAAGTATTCAGACCCCTTGGCTTTTTCCACATTTTGTTACGTTACAGCCTTATTCTAAAATTGATTCAATTGTATTTTTTCCTCATCAATCTACACACAATACCCCATAATGACAAAGGAAAAACTGGTTTTTAGGTTTTCTAATTTATTCAAAATAAAAAACTGAAATATCACATTTAAACACAGTTGAAGTCGGAAGTTTACATCCACTTAGGTTGGAGTCATTAAAACTAGTTTACATCCACATAGGTTGGAGTCATTAAAACTAGTTTACCTCCACTTAGTTTGGAGTCATTAAAACTCGTTTTTCAACCACTCCACACATTTCTTGTTAACAAACTATAGTTTTGGAAAGTCGGTTAGGACATCTACTTTGTGCATGACACAATTCATTTTTCCAACAATTCCAACAGACAACAGATTATTTCACTAAAATTCACGGTAATCACAATTCCAGTGGGTCAGAATGATTAGATACACTAAATTGACTGCGCCTTTAAACAGCTTGGAAAATTCCAGAAAATGATGTCATAGCTTTAGAAGCTTCTGATAGGCTAATTGACATAATTTGAGTCAATTGGAGGTGTACCTGTGGATGTATTTCAAGGCCTACCTTCAAACTCAGTGCCTCTTTGCTTGACATCATGGGCAAATAAAAAGAAATCAGCCAAGACCTCAGAAAATACATTGTAGACCTCCACAAGTCTGGTTCATCCTTGGGAGCAATTTCCAAACGCCTGAATGTACCACGTTCATCTGTACAAACAATAGTACGCAAGTATAAACACCATGGGACCACGCAGCCATCATACCGCTCAGGGAGGAGACGCATTTCTGTCTCCTCGAGATGAACGTAATGTGGTGCGAAAAGTGCAAATCAATCCCAGAACAACAGCAAAGGACCATGTAAAGATACTGGAGGAAACAGGTACCAAAGTATCTATATCCACAGTAAAAATGAGTCCTATATCGACGTAACCTGAAGGCCACTCAGCAAGGAAGAAGCCGCTGCTCCAAAACCGCCATAAAAAAAGCTAGACTACGGTTTGCAACTGAACATGGGGACAAAGATTGTACTTTTTGGAGAAATGTCCTCTGGTCTGATGAAAAAAAATAGAACTGTTTGGCCATAATGACCATCGTTATGTTTGGCTTGCAAGCTGAAGAACATCATCCCAACCGTGAAGCACGAGGGTGGCAGCATCATGTTGTGCAGGTGCTTTGCTGCAGGAGGGACTGGTGCACTTCCCAAAATATATGGCATCATAAGGCAGAAAAATTATGTGGATGTATTGAAGCAAGATCTCAAGGCATCAGTCAGGAAGTTAAAGCTTGGTCGCAATTGGGTCTTCCAAATGGACTATGACCCCAAGCATACTTCCAAAGTTGAGGCAAAATGGCTTAAGGACAACAAAGTCAAGGTATTTGAGTGGCCATCACAAAGCCCTGACCTCAATCCTATAGAAAATGATGTGTGGGCAGAACTGAAAAAGCGTGTGCGAGCAAGGAGGCCTACAAACCTGACTCAGTTACACCAGCTCTGTCAGGAGGAATGGGACAAAATTCACCCAACTTATTGTAGGGAGCTTGTGGAAGACTACCCAAAATGGTTGACCCAAGTTAACCAGTTCAAAGGTAATGCTACCAAATACTAATTGGAGTCTATGTAAATGTCTGACCCACTGGGAATGTGATGAAATAAATAAAAGCTGAAATAAATCATTCTCTTTACTATAATTCTGACATTTCACAAACTTAAAATAAAGTGGTGATCCTAACTGACCTAAGACAGGGATTTTTTTACTGTGATTAAATGTCGGGAATTGTGAAAAACTGAATTTAAATGTATTTGGCTAAGGTGTATGTAAATTTACGACTTCAACTGTATGTCCTATATTGTGACCTCTCTAGGAACCTAACTTCTACAGTCAGTGCATTCAGAAAGTATTCAGACCCCTTGACTTTTTCCACATTTTGTTACGTTACAGTCTAATTCTAAAATGGATTAAATAAAGACATAGAAGTAGGCCTACAGTCTACCTGGCCTGATTTACACATATAAGCAGGACTACAGGTTACCTGGCCTATTTAACACATAGGTTAATTAACACATAGCAGGACTTTACCTGGTTACCTGGCCTATAGACCTTTTAACACACACATATATGTTAACAAACTATAGTTTTGGAAAGTACCTGGCAGGACTACAGGTTATTAACCTGGCAGGACTGATTAACACATAGAAGCAGGACTACAGGTTACCTGGCCTAACACATTAACACATTTAGAAGCAGGACTGGCCTGATAGGTTACCTGGCCTGATTAACACATAGAAGCAGGACTAGGACCTATTAACATGTTACCTGGCCTGATGTACACATTCAGAAGTAGGCTACTTTGCTTGACATCATGGCTACCTGGCCTGATTAACATAGAAGCATAGGTTACCTGGCCTGATTAACACATAGAAGCAGGACTAGGCTACCTGGCCTGATTAACACATAGAAGCAGGACTACAGGTTACCTGGCCTGATTAACACATAGATGGCTATAGGCACACACATAGAAGTACAGGTTACCTGGCCTGAAACACATAGAAGCAAGACTACAGGCTACCTGGCCTGATTTACACATAGAAGCAGGACTATAGGCTACCTGGCCTGATTAACACATAGAAGCAGGACTACAGGTTACCTGGCCTGATTAACACATAGAAGCAGGACTACAGGTTACCTGGCCTGATTAACACATACACATAGAAGCAGGACTATAGGCTACCTGGCCTGATTTACACATAGAAGTAGGACTACAGGTACCTGGCCTGATTATACACATAGAAGTAGGACTACAGGCTACCTGGCCTGATTAACACATAGAAGCAGGACTACAGGCTACCTGGCCTGATTAACACATAGAAGCAGGACTACAGGTTGGCCTGATTAACTGAAGCCTATGGGGGCCTGATTAACACATAGAAGCAGGACTATAGGTTACCTGGCCTGATTTAGGACTACAGGTTACCTGGCCTGATTAACACATAGAAGTGGACTACAGGTTACCTGGCCTGATTAACACATAGAAGCAGGACTATGGCTACCTGGCCTGATTAACTAGAAGCAGGACTACAGGCTACCTGGCCTGATTAGAAGCAGGACTACAGGCTACCTGGCCTGATTAACACATAGAAGCAGGACTATAGGCTACCTGGCCTGATTAACACATAGAAGCAGGACTACAGGTTACCTGGCCTGATTAACACATAGAAGCAGGACTACAGGTTACCTGGCCTGATTAACACATAGAAGTAGGACTACATGTTACCTGGTCTGATGTACACATAGGCTATAGGCTACCTGGCCTGATTAACACATAGAAGTAGGACTACAGGTCTACCAAAAGTGGCCTGGCTATTTACACATAGAAGCAGGACTACAGGCTACCTGGCCTGATTAACAAGCAGGAAGGTTACAATTAACACATAGAAGCAGGACTACAGGTTACCTGGCCTGATTTAACACATAGAAGCAGGACTATAGGCTACCTGGCCTGATTTACACATAGAAGTAGGACTACAGGCTACCTGGCCTGATTTACACATAGAAGCTACAGGCTACCTGGCCTGACCTAACACATAGAAAAGGACTACAGGCTACCTGGCCTGATTAACACATAGAAGCAGGACTTAACACATAGAAGCAGGACTACAGGTTACCTGGCCTGATTAACACATAGAAGTAGGACTACATGTTACCTGGCCTGATTAACACATAGAAGTAGGACTACATGTTACCTGGTCTGATGTACACATAGAAATAGGCCAATAGGCTACCTGGCCTGATGTACACATAGAAGCAGGACTATAGGTTACCTGGCCTGATTAACACATAGAAGCAGGACTACAGGTTACCTGGCCTGATTAACACATAGAAGCAGGACTACAGGTTACCTGGCCTGATTAACACATAGAAGCAGGGCTATAGGCTACCTGGCCTGGTTTACACATAGAAGTAGGACTACAGGTTA
>NC_060195.1:7419351-7431851 GCF_021184085.1 Oncorhynchus gorbuscha | reverse complement strand
TGAAGGCAGATATAGTTGAAGACAGATATAGTTGAAGACAGATATAGGCAGATATAGTTGAAGACAGATTTAGGCAGATATAGTTGAAGACAGATATAGCTGAAGGCAGATATAGTTGAAGACAGATATAGTTGAAGACAGATATAGGCAGATATAGTTGAAGGCAGATATAGACAGATATAGTTGAAGGCAGATATAGTTGAAGGCAGATATAGTTGAAGACAGATATAGGCAGATATAGTTGAAGGCAGATATAGACAGATATAGTTGAAGGCAGATATAGTTGAAGGCAGATATAGTTGAAGACAGATATAGGCAGATATAGTTGAAGACAGATATAGGCAGATATAGTTGAAGGCAGATATAGACAGATATAGTTGAAGACAGATATAGTTGAAGACAGATATAGGCAGATATAGTTGAAGGCAGATATAGTTGAAGACAGATATAGGCATATATAATTGAAGGCAGATATAGTTGAAGGCAGATATAGCTGAAGGCAGATATAGTTGAAGGCAGATATAGTTGAAGGCAGATATAGGCAGATATAGTTGAAGACAGATATAGCTGAAGACAGATATAGTTGAAGGCAGATATAGGCAGATATAGTTGAAGGCAGATGTAGACAGATATAGCTGAAGAGAGATATAGTTGAAGACAGATATAGGCAGATATAGTTGAAGACAGATATAGGCAGATATAGTTGAAGGCAGATATAGACAGATATAGTTGAAGACAGATATAGTTGAAGACAGATATAGGCAGATATAGTTGAAGGCAGATATAGTTGAAGACAGATATAGGCAGATATAGTTGAAGGCAGATATAGTTGAAGGCAGATATAGCTGAAGGCAGATATAGTTGAAGGCAGATATAGTTGAAGGCAGATATAGGCAGATATAGTTGAAGACAGATATAGCTGAAGACAGATATAGTTGAAGGCAGATATAGGCAGATATAGTTGAAGGCAGATGTAGACAGATATAGCTGAAGAGAGATATAGTTGAAGACAGATATAGACAGATATAGTTGAAGGCAGATATAGCTGAAGACAGATATAGTTGAAGACAGATATAGTTGAAGACAGATATAGTTGAAGACAGATATAGGCAGATATAGTTGAAGACAGATATAGCTGAAGACAGATATAGCTGAAGACAGATATAGCTGAAGACAGATATAGTTGAAGGCAGATATAGACAGATATAGCAGAAGAGAGATATAGTTGAAGACAGATATAGGCAGATATAGCTGAAGACAGATATAGGCAGATATAGTTGAAGACAGATATAGCTGAAGACAGATATAGCTGAAGGCAGATATAGCTGAAGACAGATATAGTTGAAGACAGATATAGCTGAAAACAGATATAGTTGAAGACAGATATAGTTGAAGACAGATATATTTGAATACAGATATAGTTGAAGGCAGATATAGACAGATATAGCAGAAGAGAGATATAGTTGAAGACAGATATATTTGAAGACAGATATAGTTGAAGGCAGATATAGTTGAAGGCAGATATAGCTGAAGACAGATATAGTTGAGGACAGATATAGCAGAAGACAGATATAGCTGAAGACAGATATAGCTGAAGACAGATATAACTGAAGACAGATATAGACAGATATAGCTGAAGGCAGATATAGACAGATATAGTTGAAGGCAGATATAGACAGATATAGCTGAAGACAGATATAGCTGAAGACAGATATAGTTGAAGACAGATATAGGCAGATATAGTTGAAGGCAGATATAGTTGAAGACAGATATAGTTGAAGACAGATATAGCTGAAGACAGATACAGTTGAAGACAGATATAGTTGAAGACAGATATAGTTGAAGACAGATATATTTGAAGGCAGATATAGTTGAAGACAGATATAGTTGAAGGCAGATATAGTTGAAGACAGATATAGTTGAAGACAGATATAGCTGAAGACAGATATAGGCAGATATAGCTGAAGGCAGATATAGTTGAAGACATATATAGTTGAAGACAGATATAGCTGAAGACAGATATAGGCAGATATAGTTGAAGGCAGATATAGACAGATATAGTTGAAGGCAGATATAGTTGAAGGCAGATATAGTTGAAGACAGATATAGGCAGATATAGTTGAAGACAGATATAGGCAGATATAGTTGAAGGCAGATATAGACAGATATAGTTGAAGGCAGATATAGTTGAAGACAGATATAGGCAGATATAGTTGAAGACAGATATAGGCAGATATAGTTGAAGGCAGATATAGACAGATATAGTTGAAGGAAGATATAGTTGAAGACAGATATAGACAGATATAGCTGAAGGCAGATATAGTTGAAAACAGATATAGACAGATATAGCTGAAGGCAGATATAGTTGAAGACATATATAGTTGAAGACAGATATAGACAGATATAGGCAGATATAGCTGAAGACAGATATAGACAGATATAGCTGAAGACAGATATAGCTGAAGACAGATATAGTTGAAGACAGATATAGCTGAAGACAGATATAGACAGATATAGCTGAAGGCAGATATAGTTGAAGACAGATATAGCTGAAGACAGATATAGACAGATATAGCTGAAGACAGATATAGCTGAAGACAGATATAGTTGAAGACAGATATAGCTGAAGACAGATATAGACAGATATAGCTGAAGACAGATATAGCTGAATACAGATATAGTTGAAGGCAGATATAGCTGAAGGCAGATATAGTTGAAGACAGATATAGTTGAAGGCAGCATTGCTATGCCGTCACTATAGAACCCACCGGCAGATTCACATTCCTGGTTTTGATCATATCATCTTGGAGCGAGAGAGATAACTGTATGCAATGCAGCAACAACAGATAAATCCAGGTCACACCAGAACTGTATAGAGCCCCATGCAGCCAGTCAGCCCTCTGTTGTTGTGATGCATTATTAGTGAGCTGTGTTTCTCCCTCCTTTCTCCCTGCATGAAGTGTTACAGAACAGAGACAAAGCACTCTCCTATCTCCTCCTAGCAGGGTGGATTCTGGGAAGAAACAGAAACACACACACATACACACAGACACACACAGACCCCCCCCCCCACACACAAACAAACACAGACACACTCACATACACACACAGACACACATACACACAGACACACTCACAGACACACACAGACACACACACACAGACACACACACACACACACACACACACACACACACAGAAACACACACAGAAACACACACACATACACACAGACACACACAGACCCCCCCACACACACAAACACACACAGACACACTCACATACACACACAGACACACAGACACACTCACAGACACACACAGACACACACAGACACACACAGACACACACAGACACACACACAGACACACACACACACACACACACACACACACACACACACACACACACACACACACACACACACACACACACACACACACACACACACACACACACACACACACACACACACACACACACACACACACACACACACACACACACACACCCTATTTTCATTAGCGTAGTACATTAGCATTACCCAAAACACAAGGTATACTATGCTTCTCTTCAGAATAACCAAGCGTTTCACACAAACATCACACCAGAGAATAGCTAGCAACTAGCATCCATAAGTCAGTTCATTGATAATGAGCTTTTAACAGTTTGTTTTAACACGTTCTCTTCACGACCAAGTCGGTCGCATATCTAACTCATTAATTATGAATACAAGAGGAACAGATTGCTGCTGAGCCATATCTGTAGTGGGCAGAGGAGGAGGACACCAGTTGGGAGACAGGGGGGAAGTGGAGGGAAGACAAAACACTTTTTATGGACAGTTTCCTCTCTATAATTTAATCTGATGGTCTGAATGAACAGCTGAACTGTAGATCTCCATAACACAGAGATCCTTCCTCACTCGTGATCTATATCTCTGTATAGGTGACCCTGTCTCCCTCTGACTAGTGATCTATATCTCTGTATAGGTGACACTGTCTCCCTCTGACTAGTGATCTATATCTCTGTATAGCTGACCCTGTCTCCCTCTGACTAGTGATCTATATCTCTGTATAGCTGACACTGTCTCCCTCTGACTAGTGATCTATATCTCTGTATAGGTGACACTGTCTCCCTCTGACTAGTGATCTATATCTCTGTATAGGTGACACTGTCTCCCTCTGACTAGTGATCTATATCTCTGTATAGCTGACCCTGTCTCCCTCTGACTAGTGATCTATATCTCTGTATAGGTGACACTGTCTCCCTCTGACTAGTGATCTATATCTCTGTATAGCTGACCCTGTCTCCCTCTGACCAGTGATCTATATCTCTGTATAGGTGACACTGTCTCCCTCTGACTAGTGATCTATATCTCTGTATAGGTGACACTGTCTCCCTCTGACTAGTGATCTATATCTCTGTATAGGTGACACTGTCTCCCTCTGACTAGTGATCTATATCTCTGTATAGGTGACACTGTCTCCCTCTGACTAGTGATCTATATCTCTGTATAGCTGACCCTGTCTCCCTCTGACTAGTGATCTATATCTCTGTATAGCTGACACTGTCTCCCTCTGACTAGTGATCTATATCTCTGTATAGCTGACACTGTCTCCCTCTGACTAGTGATCTATATCTCTGTATAGGTGACACTGTCTCCCTGTGACTAGTGATCTATATCTCTGTATAGCTGACCCTGTCTCCCTCTGACTAGTGATCTATATCTCTGTATAGCTGACCCTGTCTCCCTCTGACTAGTGATCTATATCTCTGTATAGGTGACACTGTCTCCCTGTGACTAGTGATCTATATCTCTGTATAGGTGACACTGTCTCCCTGTGACTAGTGATCTATATTTCTGTATAGCTGACCCTGTCTCCCTCTACTTAAATCCCCAACCCTTCAATTTAAAGACTTCACCGGGAACAGACTGGGAGAGAATATAGCTGAAATGAAAGATCTCTGTTAGGAACAGTCTCCCTCTGACTAGTGATCTATAACTCCTCAACAGACAGGTGAGGACTGATAACCTGCAGCCACTTGCAGTCTTGCAGATGTACTCCAAAGCTTGCAGTTATTTGATGTACTCCAAGACCTTTGATGTACCCTGTCTCCTTGATGTGATCTCCTCTGACCTGATGTACTCCAAGACCTTTGATGTACTCCAAGACCTTTGATGTACTCCAAGACCTCTGATGTACTGTCTCAAGACCTTTGATCTATATCTCTGTAAGACCCTGATGTACTCCAAGACCTTTGATGTGACTCCAAGACCCTGATGTGATCTAGACCTTTGATGTACTCTGACCCTGATAGTGATCTATATCTCTGTAAGACCTTTGATGTACTCCAAGACCTTTGATGTACTCCAAGACCCTGATGTACTCCAAGACCTTTGATGTACTCCAAGACCCTGATGTACTCCAAGACCTTTGATGTACTCCAAGACCCTGATGTACTCCAAGACCTTTGATGTACTCCAAGACCTTTGATGTACTCCAAGACCTTTGATGTACTCCAAGACCTTTGATGTACTCTGTATAAGACCCTGATGTACTCCAAGACCTTTGATGTACTCCAAGATCTTTGATGTACTCCAAGACCTTTGATGTACTCCAAGACCTTTGATGTACTCCAAGACCCTGATGTACTCCAAAGCTTGCAGTTCTTTGATGTACTCCAAGACCTTTGATGTACTCCAAAGCTTGCAGTTCTTTGATGTACTCCAAGGGCTTTGATGTACTCCAAGATCTTTGATGTACTCCAAGATCTTTGATATACTCCAAAGCTGGAGTGCTGAAATAACAACATTCTTTATAACAAGGTGAGGTGAAGTCTCTCATGGTGACAGTTTTTTAAAACTAATAGCTGTTTCTAAGGTAACAGTAACTCCTTTTAAAATGTGTTTTTAGTTATAATGGCTGTCACCTCTTCAAAGGTTATTTTTATTTTATTTATTAGGATTCCCATTAGCCGACACTGTCTCCCTGTGATGGAGATCTAGCTGTATAGCTGTGTCTCCCTTACTGGAGGGTCTGACCCTGTCTCCCTCTGACTAGTGAAAATACATTACAGACAAAATAGTTTTTACAATTGAAATAAGTTTTAAAAACACTGTCTCCCTGTGACTAGTGATCTATATCTCTGTGTGTGTGTGACCCTGTGTCCCTCTGACTGTGTGTGTATCTCTGTGTGTGTGTGTGACACTGTCTCCCTGTGTGAACTATATTTCTGTGTGTGCTGTGTCTCCCTGTGTGTGAACTATATTTCTGTATGTGTGTATCTATCAGTGTATCCCCATGTATGTCAATACATACACACAACAGACTGGTCAGATGTTAGTACATACAACAACCAGTAGGTCAACATGTCAGTACATACACACAGACAAGTAGGTCACATGTCAGTACATACACACAAAGCCAGTAGGTCACATGTCAGTACATACACACAACCAGTAGGTCACATGTCAGTACATACACACAACCAGTAGGTCACATGTCAGTACATACACACAACCAGTAGGTCACATGTCAGTACATACACACAACCAGTAGGTCACATGTCAGTACATACACACAACCAGTAGGTCACATGTCAGACAGACACACAACCAGTAGGTCAAGACCTTTGATGTCAAGACCATACACACAACCAGTAGGTCACATGTCAGTTCATACACACAACCAGTAGGTCACATGTCAGTACATACACACAACCAGTAGGTCACATGTCAGTACATACACACAACCAGTAGGTCACATGTCAGTACATACACACAACCAGTAGGTCACATGTCAGTACATACACACAACAAGGTGAGGTCACATGTCAGTACATACACAAACCAGTAGGTCACATGTCAGTACATACACAAATGTGTTTTTAGTCATAATGTCAGTACATACACAAAGGTTATTTTTACATGTCAGTACATACACACAACCAGTAGGTCACATGTCAGTACATACACACAACCAGTAGGTCACATGTCAGTACATACACACAAACAGTAGGTCACATGTCAGTACATACACACAACCAGTAGGTCACATGTCAGTACAGACACACAACCAGTAGGTCACATGTCAGTACATACACACAACCAGTAGGTCTCATGTCAGTACACACAACAAGTAGGTCACATGTCAGTACATACACACAACCAGTAGGTCACATGTCAGTACATACACACAACCAGTAGGTCACATGTCAGTACATACACACAACCAGTAGGTCACATGTCAGTACATACACACAACCAGTAGGTCACATGTCAGTACATACACACAACCAGTGTATGCACACATGACTGTAAGTCGCTTTGGATAAAAGCGTCTGCTAAATGGCATATAAATTGTGAACAGAGGCGTTGAGGTGTGACCATCATTTGTTTTTTTTAAACCTGGTTTTGCTTTTCACTTGCCCTATAACAGATGGAAGGGAGATCTGCGGATAACTCACAGCTCTGTATAACACTGTACCTTCTGGATCTGGGGTGACTTGTACAGAGAAGATCTCATGACTATGAAATAACCTTGCCTTGCTATAAGCTGCAGCGCAGCGGCCATTTTGTCAGACTTGGGGTCAAGCAGTTGTCCTAGAACCTCCTCCTCTTCCAGGCGTGACGATGATGGTCATTTCTGGAAGGTCACTGTATGAAAGCACGGAGAGGATCTCACGACAACGTTTGAATGTCATTTTTTCCCTCCGGTCTTGAGGTAGAACATCTGGCTTTTCTTAGAGTCAAGGTCCAAAGGAAAGGCATCATTCCAGTGTGTGGTTCTCAATAGTTCTGAGATTACTGAATGGCAGCCCTATTACCTATGGGCCCTGGTCAAAAGTAGTGCACTATATAGGGAATAGGGTGCCATTTGGGGCTCATCCTCAGACTCAGGAGGTAAATATTGGACAGCTGGCATCACTACTCTAGAAGCCTGAGATGGTAAATATTGGCCAGCATCACTACTCTAGAAGCCTGAGATGGTAAATATTGGACAGCATCACTACTCTAGAAGCCTGAGATGGTAAATATTGGACAGCTGGCAGCATCACTACTCTAGAAGCCTGAGATGGTAAATATTGGACAGCATCACTACTCTAGAAGCCTGAGATGGTAAATATTGGACAGCATCACTACTCTAGAAGCCTGAGATGGTAAATAATGGACAGCATCACTACTCTAGAAGCCTGAGATGGTAAATATTGAGATATTCAGTTCGACCTGTTGACAGATCTGACTGAGATAATCACCTTTACCTGTTGACAGATCTGAATGAGATAAATATTGGACAGATCTGGCAGATAATCACTCTACTCTAGAAGCCTGAGATGATAAATATTGTTGACAGATCACTGACTTAGAAATCCTGAGATGAAATCTGACTGGACAATCATCACTACCTGTTGACAGATCTGACTGAGATAATAAATATACCTGGACAGATCTGACTGAGATAATCACACTCTACCTGTTGACAGATCTGAGATGATAATCACCTAATGGACAGATCTGACTGAGATAATCACCTTTACCTGTTGACAGATCTGACTGAGATAATCACCTCTACCTGTTGACAGATCTGACTGAGATAATCACCTCTACCTGTTGACAGATCTGACTGAGATAATCACCTCTACCTGTTGACAGATCTGACTGAGATAATCACCTCTACCTGTTGACAGATCTGACTGAGATAATCACCTAGGGTTGTGAAGGTGATGACATTTTGTCAGACAGTTACTGTCATACAAATGCATGCCGGTTGACCATGTATTAACATAAACACGCTTAGCATCTAAAAGCCTCCACGCATAAGAGCCGCATGTGGAACAGCAATATTAAAATTAAAATAAAAAAGCATAATACATCTATTTAATATTCACCATCACAATCAATCCATGATTTGTTTTATTCAGGTCTAAAGAAACATTATGATAGGAAGAAAATGAATTTCAGAATATGAGTTGGTCCACTGTATGTTATCTGGCTGTGCTCTGTTCCCATCGGCTGTAGACTTGTTCATTTAGCAGACAATATATGCTTATAATTCCTGTGCCATTATTTTATAAGATATGATTTTATAGTAAAAAGAATATAATTAAGCAATTAAGGCCCGAGGGGGTGTGGTATTTGGCCAATATACCACGGCTAAGGGCTGTTCTTAGGCACGATGCACACCCATCAGACAATACTCTATTTAATCTTATCTTTGCTAATAGGTCAAATTAGTTTTGATTTAAAGTACAATGGCCCATTATCAAACAGGCAGGAACAGGGGCAGGGGAAAAATGACATGTCTCCCGTATGCACTCGAATGGAGGCGTGTTAAATATATGCCATTTAGCAGACGCTTTTATCCAAAGCGACTTACAGTCATGTGTGCATACATTCTACATATGGGTGGTCCCGGGGATCGAACCCACTACCCTGGCGTTACAAGCACCATGCTCTACCAACTGAGCTACAGAAGTCTCAATCATGCCAGATAAGCACCTATAAACATATTAGTATTATATACACATATTAAGCTAGTCTGATAGATAATATATAATAATAATAATAATATAATATATATAATAATATAATAATAATATATGCCATTTAGCAGACGCTTTTATCCAAAGCGACTTACAGTCATGTGTGCATACATTCTACGTATGGGTGGTCCCGGGGATCGAACCCACTACCCTGGCATTACAAGCGCCATGCTCTACCAACTGAGCTACAGAAGGACCAGATAGATACTCCTCTATTCAGTGGCAACCATTAAAAACTCTGCTTTCACACAAGATTTCATAAATGTCTGGGTTTGTTTCATTCCATGCATCAACCACTGTTTCAGGAGCCTTCGTATTTCTGTGAGTTATTATGTTATAATTAAGTCTATGATTTGATATTTGAGCAGTCCGACTGAGCGGTGGTAGGCAGCAGCAGGCTCGTAAGCATTCATCCAAACAGCACTTTCGCGCTGTGCTTTAAGCATTGCGCTGTTTATGACTATCAAGCCTATCAACTCCCGAGATGAGGCTGGTGTAACCGATGTGAAATGGCTAGCTAGTTAGCGGTGGTGTGCGCTAGTGGCGTTTCAATCGGTGACGTCACTCGCTCTGAGACCTTGAAGTAGCAGTTCCCCTTGCTCTGCAAGGGCCGCGGCTTTTGTGGAGAGATGGGTAACGATGCTTTGAGGGTGACTGTTGTCGATGTGTTCCTGGTTCGAGCCCAGGGAAGAGCGAGGAGAGGGACGGAAGCTATACTGTTACACTGGCAATACTAAAGTGCCTATAAGAACATCCAATAGTCAAAGGTATATGAAATACAAATGATATAGAGAGAAATAGTTCTATAATTCCTATAATAACTACAACCTAAAACTTCTTACCTCTTATTATTATTCGACCATATGAAATACAAATGATATAGAGAGAAATAGTTCTATAATTCCTATAATAACTACAACCTAAAACTTCTTACCTCTTATTATTATTCGACCATGCTGGTCATTTATGAACATTTGAACATCTTGGCCATGTTCTGTTATAATCTCCACCCGGCACAGCCAGAAGAGGACTGGCCACCCCTCATAGCCTGGTTCCTCTCTAGGCTTCTTCCTAGGTTTTGGCCTTTCTAGGGAGTTTTTCCTAGCCACCGTGCTTCTACACCTGCATTGCTTGCTGTTTGGGGTTTTAGGCTGGGTTTCTGTACAGCACTTTGAGATATCAGCTGATGTACGAAGGGCTATATAAATACATTTGACTTGATTTGGAATGTTGAAGACTCATGTTAAAAGGAATCACCAGCTTTCATATGTTCTCATGTTCTGAGCAAGGAACTGAAACGTTAGCTTTCTTACATAGCACATATTGCACTTTTACTTTCTTCTAAAATACTTTGTTTTTGCATTATTTAAACCAAATTTAACGTGTTTCATTATTTATTTGAGGCTGAATAGATTTTATTGATGTATTATATTAAGTGAAAATAAAAGTGTTCATTCAGTATTGTTGTAATTGTCATTATTACAAATAAATAAATACATTTTTAAAAATCGTCCGATTAATCGGTATCGGCTTTTTTGGGTCCTCCAATAATCGGTATCGGCATTGAAAAGTCATCAGTCGACCTCTAGTCCACACTCAAAGGCCATTACTAGAATGTGTTCAATTTTGGAATATAGGCCAGACCAATTATGTCCCAAAGACATCTTAAATCTATGTTGGTTCTAATGTTCATCTGCGGTGCGTAATATGCAATATACTATTAGGTTATGTATTGTATAACGACACAATCATTATTATACTTTTTTTTTAATTGGGGGGGGATGGGTGGGGTGCTTGGGCTCACAAATAGGCCTATTCATAAGCTCTTATGCGTTCGGCTGTTCTACATGCAACATCTTCAATTAATGAATTATCACCTCAAAAAGCGCTGGCAATATCCTTGTGTTTGGATTTCCAGCAACATCCAAAGACCATGTTTTCCACTCAGTTTCAACCTGTTGTTGAACTTCTTTCTTCAAATTGATATTCTCAGTCAGTTTTGAAAGCACGATACTGTTTTAACGATAAGTGTTTGATGTGATTTTCGATCGCATTTGCATTGATGTCAGAGCGGTTAGAGGGACAATAGATCCCTGAGTACCAGGCCATTAGGACCTGATGGAGGGACAATGGAGCCCTGAGTACCAGGCCATTAGGACCTGATGGAGGGACAATAGAGCCCTGAGTACCAGACCATTAGGACCTGACAATAGAGCCCTGAGTACCAGTCCATTAGGACCTGATGGAGGGACAATAGAGCCCTGAGTACCTGGCCATTAGGACCTGATGGAGGGACAATAGAGCCCTGAGTACCAGTCCATTAGGACCTGATGGAGGGACAATAGAGCCCTGAGTACCAGGCCATTAGGACCTGATGGAGGGACAATAGAGCCCTGAGTACCAGGCCATTAGGACCTGATGGAGGGACAATAGAGCCCTGAGTACCAGACCATTATGACCTGATGGAGGGACAATAGAGCCCTGAGTACCAGACCATTAGGACCTGACAATAGAGCCCTGAGTACCAGTCCATTAGCTAGCGAGTTGGGTAATACCAAAGCATTTCCAGAATGCATAAGAAGAACATGGAATTTGACTGCGGTCATGGTAACACGGTCACATGGAATTTGACTGCGGTCATGGTAACACGGTCACATGGAATTTGACTGCGGTCATGGTAACACGGTCACATGGAATTTGACTGCGGTCATGGTAACACGGTCACATGGAATTTGACTGCGGTCATGGTAACACGGTCACATGGAATTTGACTGCGGTCAGGGTAACACGGTCACAGAAACAGCCCGAGACTCACCTCAACCTGCTGACAGATCTGGATGAGTTTAGCCATCTGGTTCTCCAGCTCACTGTTTCTCTTCACCAGGTTGGTGAGGTTGTTCTCCAGCGTTTGCTGTTTGGGACAGGCAGAGGAACAGGCCAGTGAGATATAAAAGAAG